>NW_026708843.1:334973-437473 GCF_902713425.1 Acipenser ruthenus
GTCACCCAGTCCAGGTTTTACTACCGGCTTGATCAGCCCCAGTGTGTCTAGCTAACAAGCTCAGGTGTGTCTTATTATTAAACTCCTAGTGAAACCAGGAACGGATCACACTGCTGTGAATGGTTTTGGGCTATATAATAAAAATGAGAGATGGCTACAAGGCTCCTCCCTCTCCTGCACAGAAACCCCGCCTCCCTCTTGGTTCCCATGGTTACCTGGCCTGCTCCAATCATCTGCGCTCGCTGTAGCTGGGTGAGGACAGGGCCGACGCACGGGGGGAAGGGGTGGCCACGGAGCTGGGAATTCTGGGAAACAATAGGAGAGTGTAAATCTACAGCCAAAATGGTTTTGCATCTGCCTATAGAATGAACTCCCTCAGCTTCATAGAGTCCAATGAAAGCTGCTGAATAATGTTCCCTTGTTAACATATTGAATTCCACACCCTCTATATAGAATGAACTCCCTCAGCTTCATAGAGTCCAATGAAAGCTGCTGAATAATGTTCCCTTGTTAACATATTGAATTCCACCCCCTCTATATAGAATGAACTCCCTGAGCTTCATAGAGTCCAATGAAAGCTGCTGAATAATGTTCCCTTGTTAACATATTGAATTCCACCCCCTCTATATAGAATGAACTCCCTGAGCTTCATAGAGTCCAATGAAAGCTGCTGAATAATGTTCCCTTGTTAACATACTGAATTCCACACCGCCACTCAGTCCAGGGCAGGCTTGAGGCATGGAGACTGAACTGCTCCCTACCTCCCTCCCCCCCTAAGAGAAAGAGTTAAGATCATTTCTTCCTTACCGCAATGTTGAGAAGCTGATTAGGAGACATGCGGTCATTGAAAGCACTAGAAAATCTTTGTTGCATAGATGCTCTGACGTGCACAGGTGTCGGACAGAGAACCTGCAGGCAAACCGAAACAGGAACGCACCGTTCAGAGAAACAGTTATAAAGACAAAATATCTCTCCATTAACACTGAAAAAAAAACAGGTTGATTTATCCAGTTGAAAAAGTTTAATTTTTTTTTTTTTTTTTTTTTTACCTGCTGGTTGAGATTGTGACCAATCGGATACTTGGGCGGAGTCCCGATGGGTACCGCCCTCACCGGCGGGCTGCCAATCACGGGCGAGGTGGAGCGCGGGGGCGGGGCTCGCTCAGACAAGTCCCTCCCCTCGTCCCGTCCCATTGGTGGCCTCTTGGGAAGCCCCACTTCTTTGATGATTGACATGAGGGGGCTGTCCTGTGTAGGGAGCACAAAGGAAACAGAGGTAATTTTCTTATTATTATGAATCGGTCATTCAGCAGACTTCTAGAGACCAGGGGGGTGAACTCTGCATCAACAACTGCTGCTGCTGCTGCTGCTGCAGAGTCACTTCCAATAGGACCTTGTTTGTTTGACGTCTCATCCTAAAGGACGGAGCACAAGGAGGTTCAGTGACTTGCTCAGGGTCACACACACACACACAGGGAGTCAGTGGCTGCTGTAGAGTCACTTCCAATAGGAGCTTGTTTGTTTGAGGTCTCATCCGAAGGACGGAGCACAAGGAGGTGAAGTGACTTGTTTGTTTGACGTCTTTTTTTAAATTCCAATTTTATGACATTTTTGTCTTAGACTCTTAACTTTTTAATTTCTACAAACTGTGTGTGTGTGTGTGTGTGTGTCTCTGTGTGTGTCTGTATCTATCTGTGTGTGTGTGTCTCTGTGAGTGTGTGTCTGTCTGTGTGTGTGTCTGTCTCTGTGTCTGTATCTGTGTGTGTGTGTGTGTCTGTCTGTCTGTGTGTGTGTCTGTCTCTGTGTCTGTATCTGTGTGTGTGTGTCTCTGTGAGTGTGTCTGTCTGTGTGTGTCTGTATCTATCTGTGTGTGTATCTATCTGTGTGTGTGTGTGCGCCTCTGTGTGTCTCTGTCTGTGTGTGTGTCTCTGTGTCTCTGTGTTCGTGTGTCTCTGTATATCTGTACGTCTCTCGCTGCGAGTCTCTACCGGTGTCATACCTGGACCTGCGACAGTTTGGGAATGCTCATTCCTCCCAGTCCCATCGCGTTGTCCCAAATACTGCCAGAGTTCAACTGGGATCTGGGCTGAGAGAGAGAGGGAGAGAGAGAGAGAGAGAGAGAGAGAGAGAGAGAGAGAGAGAGAGAGAGAGAGAGAGAGAGAGAGAGAGAGAGAGAGAGAGAGAGAGAGAGAGAGACAGACACACAGAGAGAGAGAGTGAGTGAGAGAGAGAGGAGAGCGGGGGAGAGAGAGAGAGAGAGAGAGAGAGAGGAGAGAGAGAGAGAGAGAGAGAGAGAGAGAGAGAGAGAGAGATATCGAAGTATTAGTGCTTCAACTGTTAGTAGATGTGAATATCTTCACACTAGATTAAATCAATACACCTGAATACAATGAACATATTCTCATTTTGTTGATCATTAATGAACATTTCTGTACTGTGGGTGTGAAAGTGACGGTCTCAAGTTCAAGTATATTTTTTCCTCTACAGGAATTAACACTTTCTGACGTCACTACTGTGGCACTATGCCTTTTTTTTCAAATGGCTCAGGATACAAATATAGCCTCCATCCACATATTTCATATATATATTATATATATATATATATATATATATAAAATGTATTTTTATTTTCAGGCGCAGTGAGTCCTCCTCACCTGCAGGGGCGCCCTCTTGTGCTGCTGCAGCCCTGCTCTCATGATCGCGGGATCCTCCAGTTCCCTGTAGTCTGTCTCTGCGCTCAGCACCAGCTTGCTCAGACTGTGGGCCAGGTTCTCATCCCCTCCCAGCAGCAGACTGTCCAGCTCTCTGAGGGTTCCTGTCTCCCCCAGACCCCTCGAGTAGAGATGGGGTAACGAGCTGGGGGCGGGAGCAGCAGCAGGAGGAGGAGGGGCCTGCAGAGGGGAAGTCCCGCCCACCTTCTCATCCAGCTCGGCCAATCGGTTGTGTTCTTCCCTCCAGTCCCCATCTAGACAGGGGGAGGTTTAAAAAAAACGCTGCGAGTTAAAATGGTTTGTTCCCTCCACAAGGGAACTAAAGAGGGTTTCCAACAGCTTATTTGGACAGCAGAGATTTCTACTCCTGGGATGGGAATCAGACTCCCGCTGCACAGCAGTGTGATCCAGTCCTGGTTTCACTAGGAGTTTAATAATAAGACACACCTGAGCTTGTTAGCTAGACACACTGGGGGCTGATCAAGCTGGTAGTAAAACCTGGACTGGGTGATAATGCTGTGGAACAGGAGTCTGATTCCCAGCCCTGGAAAACAATCATACTTAAAACAAACTGGACAGAAGATGAAAAATCAATGAATGAATAAATAAATGAAGTCAAGACTGAAGACTAACCGATGGCTCCCGATCCGAACGTATCATCGTTAAACTGGTCGATATCATCGTCTTCATCGACTAAGACGTGTAGCGCCTCCCTTTCCTCCTCTAGGGGGCAGTCTTCCTCCAGAGACTGCATGGGACAGAGAGAAGGGAGGGAGAGAGAATTATTCCTTTTCATGCATTTACTTTTATACTGATGTTCACGATGTTTGTATCGTATGCTGTACGTTGAATTGCTTTGGCAACATCACCTGTCCTGGGGTTCATTACTCCCCTCAATGAAGTTTAGTATTATTATTATTAATATTGAAATGATCAGGAGCCAGGAGTTTGAGCAGGGTTAGAAACTCACACTAGCCCTGCTGCTGCTGCACCCAGTCCTGGGGTTCAGAGCTCCTCTCAATAAAGTCTATTATTATTAATATTGAAATGATCAGGAGCCAGGAGTTTGAGCAAGGTTAGAAACTCACACTAGCCCTGCTGCTGCTGCTGCTGCACCCAGTCCTGGGGTTCAGAGCTCCCCTCAATGAAGTCTAGTATTATTATTATTAATATTGAAATGATCAGGAGCCAGGAGTTTGAGCAGGGTTACAAACTCACACTAGCCCTGCTGCTGCTGCTGCTGCTGCTGCTGCACCCAGTCCTGGGGTTCAGAGCTCCCCTCAATGAAGTCTAGTATTATTATTAATATTGAAATGATCAGGAGCCAGGAGTTTGAGCAGGGTTACAAACTCACACTAGCCCTGCTGCTGCACCCAGTCCTGGGGTTCAGAGCTCCCCTCAATGAAGTCTAGTATTATTAATATTGAAATGATCAGGAGCCAGGAGTTTGAGCAGGGTTACAAACTCACACTAGCCCTGCTGCTGCTGCTGCTGCTGCACCCAGTCCTGGGGTTCAGAGCTCCTCTCAATGAAGTCTAGTATTATTATTATTAATATTGAAATGATCAGGAGCCAGGAGTTTGAGCAGGGTTAGAAACTCACACTAGCCCTGCTGCTGCTGCTGCTGCACCCAGTCCTGGGGTTCAGAGCTCCCCTCAATGAAGTCTAGTATTATTATTATTAATATTGAAATGATCAGGAGCCAGGAGTTTGAGCAGGGTTACAAACTCACACTAGCCCTGCTGCTGCTGCTGCTGCTGCTGCACCCAGTCCTGGGGTTCAGAGCTCCCCTCAATGAAGTCTAGTATTATTATTATTAATATTGAAATGATCAGGAGCCAGGAGTTTGAGCAGGGTTAGAAACTCACACTAGCCCTGCTGCTGCTGCTGCTGCTGCTGCACCCAGTCCTGGGGTTCAGAGCTCCCCTCAATGAAATGTAGTATTATTAATATTGAAATGATCAGGAGCCAGGAATTTGAGCAGGGTTAGAAACTCACACTAGCCCTGCTGCTGCTGCTGCACCCAGTCCTGGGGTTCAGAGCTCCCCTCAATGAAGTCTATTATTATTAATATTGAAATTATCAGGAGCCAGGAGTTTGAGCAGGGTTAGAAACTCACACTAGCCCTGCTGCTGCTGCTGCACCCAGTCCTGGGGTTCAGAGCTCCCCTCAATGAAGTCTATTATTATTAATATTGAAATGATCAGGAGCCAGGAGTTTGAGCAGGGTTAGAAACTCACACTAGCCCTGCTGCTGCTGCTGCACCCAGTCCTGGGGTTCAGAGCTCCCCTCAATGAAGTCTATTATTATTAATATTGAAATGATCAGGAGCCAGGAGTTTGAGCAGGGTTACAAACTCACACTAGCCCTGCTGCTGCTGCTGCACCCAGTCCTGGGGTTCAGAGCTCCCCTCAATAAAGTCTAGTATTATTAATATTGAAATGATCAGGAGCCAGGAGTTTGAGCAGGGTTACAAACTCACACTAGCCCTGCTGCTGCACCCAGTCCTGGGGTTCAGAGCTCCCCTTAATGAAGTCTAGTATTATCATTATTAATATTGAAATGATCAGGAGCCAGGAGTTTGAGCAGGGTTACAAACTCACACTAGCCCTGCTGCTGCTGCTGCTGCTGCACCCAGTCCTGGGGTTCAGAGCTCCCCTCAATGAAGTCTAGTATTATTATTATTAATATTGAAATGATCAGGAGCCAGGAGTTTGAGCAGGGTTAGAAACTCACACTAGCCCTGCTGCTGCTGCTGCTGCTGCACCCAGTCCTGGGGTTCAGAGCTCCCCTCAATGAAGTCTATTATTATTATTATTATTATTATTATTATTATTATTAATATTGAAATGATCAGGAGCCAGGAGTTTGAGCAGGGTTACAAACTCACACTAGCCCTGCTGCTGCTGCACCTCGTCCTACATTTTACGCACCTACATTATTAATCACAACCTAGCTAGCCCCACAGTGTAACACAAAAAATTTGACAAAAAATCTCAGTGTCACTCAAAGCCCAGGATTTAAGCAGAAACTTCAGGGAAAGATATAACTACGCTGGTACAAAAAAAATAATATCATTATAATTATTATACCAACATGTTTTATTTATTTTAATTAAGCACTATACCACAGCATTATTAGCATACAATATTTATGAAACATTACAGATTCCGGTTTTTATTTTTCGGTATGCAGTCCTATGATAGGTGGTTTACAAAGGCAAGTTAACTTCGTTTTTTTTTTGTTTTTGTGAAATACATAAATTCATCTACCGTTCATTAAAACAGATTTCACTTCGAGACACATTCAAAAACGCGCGGTGAGGATCCCGTCTCCCCTGATTAACCGAGGCGGGCAGCTCATTAACGCGACCCCGAGGCTTGGCAGGCCGCGGTTCGGAAAAACTCCCACAAACGAGTCACGGATAAGCCAAAAAATTATATTTCCGCGGGCGGGGTACACCTACAGCTCTAACCAGCAGTTACCTTATGAATTATTATTAATATATTTGTATATTTTTTAACTACATACCTGAAATCGAAACATCGGACTTCATACAACCCGGTCCGGCGATTTCTTCAGACCAGGCCGCGCAAAAACAGGAGACGAAACTTAACACGCCGCGCGGGCGCGCACGCACCACAGAGCGCAGAGCAGCGGGGCCGCGCACGCACACAGCACAGCGACGGGAGCGTGTATTCGTCCTCTATATTAAAAATATTTTTAACTATACTTACCTTATACAGGGCAGCAGCGTGGAGTAGCGGTTAGGGCTCTGGACTCAGCATGTGTGCTGAAACCTTGCCCACATAACGTCGAAGCAAATCAAATCCACAGCCAATGAATGCCGAGATTTATTTTGATTACAGGAACACATCATCATCATCATCATCATGTCAGTTTTATAATATCACATGGTTAGCATATGTGAAGAGAGAGCTACAGAGTGCGCCCAAGGGGGAAAAAAAAACAAATATTATTCATAACCTTTTAAATCTAAACAAACCAAACCCAGATCACACTAAGAGAAGTGAAAATAGACTAGTTTATTATTATTATTATTATTATTTATTTCTTAGCAGACGCCCTTATCCAGGGCGACTTACAATTGTTACAAGATATCGCATTATTTTTACATACAATTACATTATTTTTACATACAATTCCCCATTTATACAGTTGGGTTTTTACTGGAGCAATCTAGGTAAAGTACCTTGCTCAAGGGTACAGCAGCAGCGTCCCCCCCACCTGGGATTGAACCCACGACCCTCCGGTCAAGAGTCCAGAGCCCTAACCACTACTCCACACTGCTGCTTTATGTTAAAGTTAACAAGAGCACTTTACTGTTTATAATATATAATAGTTGGGCTTCAGTGAGTTACAGGAAAATTATTATTTAAGTAATTTGATACATTCTAAATCAATCTGATAGACATATAGATAGATAGATAGATAGATAGATAGATAGATAGATAGATAGATAGATAGAAATGCAAACAGAGTGTATAGCTAGACAGATAGATGGGCTTCAGTGAGTTACAGGAAAATAATTCCATCTAGGGTTTCTGTGATGTCATAAACTACGAGAGCGATGGGTGGAGTTTCTAAACTGTCACAGAAACCCGAGATGGAATTGTTTTCCTGTAACTCACTGAAGAGGCACATCTCTTATTTTTTATAATCCACGGATGCCCTTGTGATGCTAATATTAAAGAAGACGAGGTTCAGCAGTACAGTTGGGGTTTTTTTAAACAGTGTTTCAGTGCTGTAGACGTTCTGTGTCGTTATCCGTTAGAGCTTCAGCTTCATTTGTTTGAGATACATAAAATAAGTTAGTAGCTTTATTGATCCCAGAATCTCATCAAGCAGCTTCTTGAAGGATCCCAGGGTGTCAGCTTCAACAACATTACTGGGGAGTTGGTTCCAGACCCTCACAATTCTCTGTGTAAAAAAAGTACCTCCTATTTTCTGTTCTGAATGCCCCTTTATCTAATCTCCATTCCCCTGGTCCTTGTTTCTTTTTTCAGGTCCCCTGGGTCGACATTGTCTATACCTTTTAGGATTTTGAATGCTTGAATCAGATCGCCGCGTAGTCTTCTTTGTTCAAGACTGAATAGATTCAATTCTTTTAGCCTGTCTGCATACAACATGCCTTTTAAACCCGGGATAATTCTGGTTGCTCTTCTTTGCACTCTTTCTAGAGCAGCAATATCCTTTTTTGTAACGAAGGTGACCAGAACTGAACACAATATTCTAGGTGAGGTCTTACTAATGCATTGTAAAGTTTTAACATTACTTCCCTTGATTTCAATTCAACACTATTTTGTCATCTATATATATATATAACAAAAAAATAAACTACTGCTGGACAGAGCGAAACTCAGAGTCTTTAGCAGCTGAATAACCCGTCCTGGGCCCTCCTGATTGCCCAGAGGAAGACACTTGGGGGGGCACAGCAGCAGCGGGGGGAAGGGGAGGGGAAACAGACAGCAGCCCCCCGGCCAGCTTCCCCATGGTGGCCCCCAGGCCCTCGAGGGCCCGCACCACGTCGGGCAGGACGGCAGCCAGAACGGCCACGGAGTTGGCCATGGAAGCCATGTGTCCTTCCATGCGCTGCTGCATCAGCGCTGCCCCACGGGCCTGCTCCACCTGCCCCTGCAGCAGCTGCGAGAGAGACGCCTGGACCTGGGTCAGGGCGTCCAGGGAGGGCTGGGAGGGAGGCTGGGGGCCCGCGGGTCTCAGAGGGGGAGCGGGGGGGGGCCGGCTCCCGATCGAGGGGTGCAGGCCGGACGGGGGGTGGGGGGCGGTTTGGGAGGGGAGGGGGCTGTAGAGTCTGCCGCAGCCTGTGGAAGGAGGGCCCCTGAGGTGGTGGTGTGAGGTCTTCTGGGGGACCCCAGCTCCCCGCGGGCAGGGTCTGGGTTGGGGGGTCGATGACGGTGCTGGAGGGGGCGGGGCCATGCCTGGGGGGGTTCTGCTGTTGCTAGGGAAGCTCTCTTCCTCTGCTTCCGGGTCTGGGCGATGGAGAGGCGGAGCGGGCAGGCGAAGGAAGGTGGAGGATGAGGAGGCAGCCTGGGGGAACGGTTCTGCGAGAGACAAAACAAACAGACAAACAAAACAGGGTCACCGTTAACCGTCCCGTCCGCCCGTTTATATATTAAGTGCAGGGGGGGAGTCACACAGTCAGGGGAGCGCAGGGGTCCCCGAGGGTCTCCCCTGGTAAAGGCACGGCCGCGTGGTGTGCAGTGGGGGAGTCACACAGTCAGGGGAGCGCAGGGGTCCCCGAGGGTCTCCCCTGGTAAAGGCACGGCCGCGTGGTGTGCAGGGGGGGAGTCACACAGACAGGGGAGCGCAGGGGTCCCCGAGGGTCTCCCCTGGTAAAGGCACGGCCGCGTGGTGTGCAGGGGGGGAGTAACACAGTCAGGGGAGCGCAGGGGTCCCCGAGGGTCTCCCCTGGTAAAGGCACGGCCGCGTGGTGTGCAGGGGGGGAGTCACACAGACAGGGGAGCGCAGGGATCCCCGAGGGTCTCCCCTGGTAAAGGCACGGCCGCGTGGTGTGCAGGGGGGAGTCACACAGTCAGGGGAGCGCAGGGGTCCCCGAGGGTCTCCCCTGGTAAAGGCACGGCCGCGTGGTGTGCAGGGGGGGAGTCACACAGTCAGGGGAGCGCAGGGGTCCCCGAGGGTCTCCCCTGGTAAAGGCACGGCCGCGTGATGTGCAGGGGGGAGTCACACAGTCAGGGGAGCGCAGGGGTCCCCGAGGGTCTCCCCTGGTAAAGGCACGGGCACACCAAATTAAAAAAAAAAAATCAATCTCCACTCACGTTCCCTGCCGCTGCAGTCGCGCCCCTTCTCCAGCGCGCTGGCACTCCACGTCGCCAGAATCCGCACCTCCTCCAGGGTCATGGGGGTCAGATCCTGGCCGGGGGGGTCCCTGGCGCCCCCCCCTCCCCTCTGAGCCGACCGGAGAGCCAGCGCCTTCTGCTTGACCCCCATGCGGTACATGTAGAACCTTTTCTGCACGTCATGCCAGGTCCTCTTGCAAGGGCCTCCCAGCGCGTTCACCTGGTTCGCCATGTCCTGCCAGACCCTCTTCCTCACCGCCAGGGCCTCCTTGTTTTTCCCAAACAGCGCCTCCGTCTTCGCCAGCACCCCCTGGACGATCACGCTCAGCTCCCGCCGGGTGAATTTGCGCTTGCGTTCCCGGGGGGTGAGGGTTTTGGGGCGCTGGGGGGCGTAGGGAGCGGGGCGGTCCTGCAGGGAGCGCAGCAGGGTGCGCGAGGGTTCAACCCCGTTTTCGGGCTCCGAGTCCTCTTCTTTGATGCAGATTATTTCCGGGACGCCCTCGTTCGAGGATCCCCCGCCCGGGCCCGTTTCGGATTCCAGTTCGGGACCCTCGGATTCCAGGTCGGGAGAACGCTCCCCGTCCTCCGTTTGGGACAGGAACCAGTCTTGCTCAGGACTGTCCTCCTCTTTGATGTGTGCAGGATTCATTCTCAAACACGGTACTCTGGGCTTTGCCTGTGCTGCTGCTGCTACTGCAATGTCACAGCCTACAGGAAATCAGAAACAAAGAAAAGAATCGCTTTTAAAATGAGAATTCATTTTAAAATCTTAAATTTCTTTATCTCTTATGAAGCTGAGGGAGTTCATTCTATATAGAGGGTGTGGAATTCAATATGTTAACAAGGGAACATTATTCAGCAGCTTTCACTGGACTCTATGAAGCTGAGTGAGTTCATTCTATATAGAGGGGGTGGAATTCAATATGTTAACAAGGGAACATTATTCAGCAGCTTTCATTGGACTCTATGAAGCTGAGGGAGTTCATTCTATATAGAGGGGGTGGAATTCAATATGTTAACAAGGGAACATTATTCAGCAGCTTTCATTGGACTCTATGAAGCTGAGGGAGTTCATTCTATATAGAGGGGGTGGAATTCAATATGTTAACAAGGGAACATTATTCAGCAGCTTTCATTGGACTCTATGAAGCTGAAGGAGTTCATTCTATATAGAGGGGGTGGAATTCAATATGTTAACAAGGGAACATTATTCAGCAGCTTTCATTGGACTCTATGAAGCTGAGGGAGTTCATTCTATATAGAGGGGGTGGAATTCAATACAGAAACAAAAATGTCATTATAGCTTTGAAAAACATGTTGCTGTAACTTGTATTAACCGTATTGAAAGCAAATGTCATATCAGACGTATTGCTAATTCTAGCAGCATCGACATTATTAAATGCGTTTCCTAACACAACATAAACACGTGATGATACGCCGTTAGGAATGATAACAACACAGTTTCTGAAAACAAACTCAACTCAGATAATAGATTATTATTATTATTATTATTATTATTATTATTATTATTATTATTAGATAATGTCGTAAAAACGTTTACAAATGTATTGCACGCCACGTACACTTTTGGATATTAATTCGGACGTGTTTCTTTGTTGTGTGAATCCCTCTCAAAGAAAATTAAAATCATTTGCATGGTTTATATATCCTGCATAGGATCCAGTTGTGTTTATTTTAATAGGAATGGTATTTTATTCGGTTTCATATTCGCTGATATGAAACTGTCTGTTTTTATTTCACGCAATGGGGATACACAAACAAAAAAAAAACACACACAGACAGACGAAACAACTTCACAAAAAAACGAAAAAGTTTTTAAAAAATTTACTCACAAAATTAGCATCCGGATCCCCTTCGCTTTGACAAAACCACATTGATGTCTTAGAAACCCGCCCACCGTGCACGTTGATTGGGTGGTCTGGCAGCTCGGGCTGCGGCGATTGGTCCGACGTGCTTGTCTGTTTCGTGACCCAGAAGGAAACACGTCATCGACTTTTTTTTTTTTGCCGTGCTGGAATTTTTTCTTAAAGAGACAGGCACAAATTATTATTATTATTATTATTATTATTATTATTATTATTATTATTATTATTATTATTATTATTATTATTATTTATTTCTTAGCAGACGCCCTTATCCAGGGCGACTTACAATTGTT
Source organism: Acipenser ruthenus (assembly GCF_902713425.1). Classification (NCBI taxonomy): domain Eukaryota; kingdom Metazoa; phylum Chordata; class Actinopteri; order Acipenseriformes; family Acipenseridae; genus Acipenser; species Acipenser ruthenus. Next base: position 346,702 of record NW_026708843.1, read on the forward strand.
ACAAGATATAAATTATTTTTACATACAATTACCCATTTATACAGTTGGGTTTTTACTGGAGCAATCTAGGTAAAGTACCTTGCTCAAGGGTACAGCAGCAATGTCCCCCACCTGGGACTGAACCCACGACCCTCCGGTCTTTTTCATTTTGTATGTCCTTCAAAATGTAGCTTTACTGTACTGCACTCAGACTTTTAAACTTTTAGGCGATTTGATTGGCTCTTGCGAGGGTGAAATTTGCATATCCAGATTACCCATCACGCTTTACTGCTTTCTCCCCAACTTGACTCTGAAAGCTCCCTGTATTTATATGTGTGTAATCTGTTATACAGCAGCGCCCTCTGGTGGACTGTTACATTAGTGCACCGCGACCACGCGATGGCGCTGACTCGCTGTTTAAGACGCGGTTTGTGATTGGTTTATATAGCGATTGCCGAAGAGCACTTGAGTCAGTATTTGTCAGCGACACCTTTGCCAGCAAGCTTTTGTTAGGAAATGTACTAACCAACTGTGGGACCTCCCAGAGACAGGTGTATTTAACCTGAGATCATGTGACACTTTAATTGCACACAGGTGGACTCCATTCAACTAATTATGTGACTTCTAAAGACAATTGGTTGCACCAGAGCTTATTTAGGTGTGTCATAGCAAAGGGGGTGAATACTTATGCAATCAATTATTTTCTGTTTTTTATTTGTAATTAATTTAGAACAATTTGTAGATTTTATTTTTCAGTTTGACATTATGGACTTTTCTCGTGTTGATCAGTGACAAAAACTCCTAATTAAATCCATTTTGATTCCATGTTGTAACACAATAAAATGTGGAAAAGTCCAAGGGGGGGGGGGGGAATACTTTTGAGATCCACTGTATGTTTTTTATATAAAAAAGTAAGAACACACAGTTTTAAATAATTATTTTATTTTCATTTTTTTTTGTCATATATAATCACACAACTTTATTTAAATCCAGCCAAGCGAAATGCAAAGAATCACAAATAATAGATGCAAAAATATATATATATACAGACGTGCTCAAATTTGTTGGTACCCCTCCACAAAAAACGAAGAATGCACAATTTTCTCTGAAATAACTTGAAACTGACAAAAGTAATTGGCATCCACCATTGTTTATTACATATTTAATAGAAATCAGACTTTGCTTTTGATTTTTTATTCAACATAATATTGTAAATAAGAAAACAAATGAAAATGGCATGGACAAAAATGATGGGACCGCTAACCTAATATTTTGTTGCACAACCTTTAGAGGCAATCACTGCGACTTCTGCACCTGTTAACAGGTAGTTTGGCCCACTCTTCCTGAGCAAACTGCTCCAGCTGTCTCAGGTTTGATGGGTGCCTTCTCCAGACTGCAAGTTTCAGCTCTTTCCATAGATGTTCGATAGGATTCAGATCAGCACTCATAGAAGGCCACTTCAGAATAGTCCAATGTTTTGTTCTTATCCATTCTTGGGTGCTTTTAGCTGTGTGTTTTGGGTCATTATCCTGTTGGAGGACCCATGACCTGCGACTGAGACAGAGCTTTCTGACACTGGGCAGTACGTTTCGCTCCAGAATGCCTTGATAGTCTTGAGATTTCATTGTGCCCTGCACAGATTCAAGGCACCCTGTGCCAGGCGCAGCAAAGCAGCCCCAAAACATAACCGAGCCTCCTCCATGTTTCACTGTAGGTATGGTGTTCTTTTCTTTGAAAGCTTCATTTTTTCGTCTGTGAACATAGAGCTGATGTGACTTGCCAAAAAGCTCCAGTTTTGACTCATCTGTCCAAAGGACATTCTCCCAGAAGGATTGTGGCTTGTCAATATGCATTTTAGCAAATTCCAGTCTGGCTTTTTTATGTTTTTCTTTCAAAAGTGGAGTCCTCCTGGGTCTTCTTCCATGGAGCCCACTTTTGCTCAAAAAGCAACGGATGGTGCGATAAGAAAGTGACGTAACTTCACCTTGGAGTTCAGCTTGTATCTCTTTGGCAGTTATCCTTGGTTCTTTTTCTACCATTCGCACTATCCTTCTGTTCACTCTGGGGTCGATTTTCCTCTTGCGGCCGCGCCCAGGGAGGTTGGCTACAGTTCCATGGACCTTAAACTTCTTAATAATATTTGCAACTGTTGTCACAGGAACATCAAGCTGCTTGGAGATGGTCTTGTAGCCTTTACCTTTACCATGCTTGTCTATTATTTTCTTTCTGATCTCCTCAGACAACTCTCTCCTTTGCTTTCTCTGGTCCATGTTCAGTGTGGTGCACACAATGATACCAAACAGCACAGTGACTACTTTTCTCCATTTAAATAGGCTGAATGACTGATTACAAGATTGGAGACATGTGTGATACTAATTAAAGAAACTAATTAGTTTGAAATATCACTATAATCCAATTATTTATTATCTTTTCTAAGGGGTACCAACAAATGTGTCCAGGCCATTTTAGAATATCTTTGTAGAATAAGCAATAATTCATCTCTTTTCACAGCTTCTTTGCTTTATTCTATGACATACCAAAGGCATGCAAGTATACATGATAAAATAGCTTTTAATTTCATCACTTTTCAGGAGGAATGAAGCATTATTTCAATGAGCTGTAAGGGTACCAACAAATTTGAGCACGTCTGTATATTTCTCTGAAAACTTAAGCAAAGTGATTTTAATACAGAACAGAGTAAGAAGGAGAAGTAGAATTATAATTGATCAGATTATTTGGAATGCTGCTGCCGCCGCCACGGCAACGGTAGAAGGTCACCAACTGGACGGGGCCTCGGGCACGAAGGTCGCACATCTTCTGCGTGTCCAACAGCGGTTTCCCTGCGCAGGCCAGCGAAATATCGGGACCCAGGGACCCGCCTTGTTCCAGCTGCAGCAGCTCCTTAACACGGAGCACCGTGTCGGAGGCTTTCACCTGCATTTCGACTGCTTTCCCGTTGTTGCCGATAAAGATCTTCACAGCTACCGGGCCGCGGGCGTCAGCGTCGTCGTTGCCTGGCAACACTGCCTTCAGAGACGAGTGACAGACTTGAGGAACGAAGCCGCAGTAAACTGGCTCTACGTTTTTCTCCGCTTTCGGCAGAGACACGGCTGGAGCGCAGCCTTCACGAAACTGGGGAGGGAAAATAAAAAAAAGAATTGCTTCATGAATTGCTTATTGATAAACACAGGCCCGTGACCCTAAAACTGTAAACGCGTCACCTTAAACATGATAAACACAGTTCAAAACTATAAACAAATAAACAAAAAAAACATCTAAAAGTCAAGGACAGAACCACCAACTAATGAAAGAATCGAGGAATCGCTTGGAAAATATTACCAGCGTACTGTGATGTAGTGCTATATTTAGACACCAGGGGCCGCTGTTATCTACCAAGAGTTTTCTTACAGCTATTGTATCCTTTGCTTGTATGTATGGGTGATGCACATGTGGTATATCTCTGTATATTAATACCAGCAAAACAGTTCAATATTCTACCCCTGACACCCAGAAGCGGTACTATAGTATTAAAACAGTTTGTATTAAAAAAGAATAATCTATCTATTAAAAAAAACAACATTATATATATATATTATTTTTAAAAGGGACGTTTGTACCGGTATGTTTTATGTATTTATTGCTTCTCAGAGTGGAGTTTGACTCGTTTATTGAATGTTTTCACTCGCTTCTCTGCGGCAGCCGACAGCGTTTGTATCTAAAACTATAAAAAACTGACAATAAATAAACTTGAACGGCTGTATTGTACATTATTAATTTAATTGACGTGTATTAATTTTGTTTAATCGATCAGTCTATCTATCTATCTATCTATCTCTCTGTGACAAATAAAATATACATTTTAAAATCTATTTCTTAACCCGGGCTGAAGGAGGAACAGCTTTGACAGCGGATTCTCAAAATACGATCTTTAATTAAAATCAGAGAGAGAGAGAGAGAGAGAGAGAGAGAGAGAGAGAGAGAGAGAGAGAGAGAGAGAGCGTTTAATCACTTAAACCGGTTTAAAATTATAAGAAACGCATCACAATAATTACAGCCGATAATTCAGAACATACCTGGGTTTGTTGCACATGACAGAACTCCATTCCCTCTCTCTCTCTGGTCTGTGGCTTGCGTTCCCGGGGGGTGAGGGTTTTGGGGCGCTGGGGGGCGTTGGGAGCAGGGCGGTCCTGCAGGGAGCGCAGCAGGGTCCGCGAGGGTTCAACCCCGTTCGGGCTCCGAGTCCTCTTCTTTGATGCAGATTATTTCCGGGACGCCCTCGTTCGAGGGGCCCCCGCCCGGGCTCGTTTCGGATTCCAGTTCGGGAGAACGCTCCCCGTCCTCCGTTTGGGACAGGAACCAGTCTTGCTCAGGACTGTCCTCCTCTTTGATGTGTGCAGGATTCATTCTCAGACACGGTACTCTGGGCTTTGCCTGTGCTGCTGCTGCTGCTACTGCAATGTCACAGCCTACAGGAAATCAGAAACAAAGAATGAAAACATTCTCTGGGTTACTAACTTTGTTACCAAGCCTGAAATATTCTAGCGTGCAGCTCTGGTCAAAAGTTTCGCATTCTCCTGTAGAATTTTAGGACTGACGCATGATCCTTCAAAACTCTATGAACGGAATTTAGATATTTTTTTTTTTTAATTCAACAGCATGCGATCAAAAGAAATTATATCTGCATAGAAGTCTATACCAGAAGCCATAATAGTAGCACAGTGAGTATTTCATGTTAGATTTTTTCAATTGTTGTCAGTTTTTCTGTTAATGGAAAACTATACAAGGCGCTGGGTGTGTAATTCAATATGTTAACAAGGGAACATTATTCAGCAGCTTTCATTGGACTCTATGAAGCTGAGGGAGTTCATTCTATATAGAGGGTGTGGAATTCAATATGTTAACAAGGGAACATTATTCAGCAGCTTTCATTGGACTCTATGAAGCTGAGGGAGTTCATTCTATATAGAGGGTGTGGAATTCAATATGTTAACAAGGGAACATTATTCAGCAGCTTTCATTGGACTCTATGAAGCTGAGGGAGTTCATTCTATATAGAGGGTGTGGAATTCAATATGTTAACAAGGGAACATTATTCAGCAGCTTTCATTGGACTCTAATGAAGCTGAGGGAGTTCATTCTATATAGAGGGGGTGGAATTCAATATGTTAACAAGGGAACATTATTCAGCGGCTTTCATTGGACTCTATGAAGCTGAGGGAGTTCATTCTATATAGAGGGGGTGGAATTCAATATGTTAACAAGGGAACATTATTCAGTAGCTTTCATTGGACTCTATGAAGCTGAGGGAGTTCATTCTATATAGAGGGGGTGGAATTCAATATGTTAACAAGGGAACATTATTCAGCAGCTTTCATTGGACTCTATGAAGCTGAGGGAGTTCATTCTATATAGAGGGGGTGGAATTCAATACAGAAACAAAAATGTCATTATAGCTTCGAAAAACATGTTGCTATAACTTGTATTAAACGTATTTAAAGCAAATGTCATATCAGACGTATTGCTAATTCTAGCAGCATCGACATTATTAAATGCGCTTTGTTAACACAACATAAACACGTGATGATACGCCGTTAGGAATGATAACAACACAGTTTCTGAAAACAAACTCAACTCAGATAATAGATTATTATTATTATTATTATTATTATTATTATTATTATTTGGTAATGTCGTAAAAACGTTTACAAATGTATTGCACGCCACGTACACTTTTGGATATTAATTCGGACGTGTTTGTTTGTTGTGTGAATCCCTCTCAAAAAAAATAAAAATCCTTTTCATGGTTTCTATATCCTACATAGGATCCAGTTGTGTTTATTCTAATAAGAATGGTATTTTATTCGGTTTCATATTCGCTGATATGAAACTGTTTGTTTTTATTTCACGCAGTGGGGATACACAAACAAAAAAACACACACAGAGATAGACAAAACAACTTAACAAAAAAACTAAAAAGTTTTTTAAAAAATTACTCACAAAATTAGCGTCCGGATCCCCTTCGCTTTGACAAAACAACATTGATGTCTTAGAAACCCGCCCACCGTGCACGTTGATTGGGTGGTCTGGCAGCTCAGGCTGCGGCGATTGGTCCGACTTGCTTGTCTGTTTCGTGACCCAGAAAGGAAACACGTCATCGACATTTTTTTTTTTTTTTTTGCCGTGCTGGAATTTTTTCTTAAAGAGACAGGCACAAATTATTATTATTATTATTATTATTATTATTATTATTATTATTATTATTATTATTATTATTATTATTATTATTATTATTATTATTATTATTATTATTTCTTAGCAGACACCCTTATCCAGGGCGACTTACAATTGTTACAAGATATCACATTATTTTTACATACAATTACCCATTTATACAGTTGGGTTTTTACTGGAGCAATCTAGGTAAAGTACCTTGCTCAAGGGTACACCAGCAGTCCCCCCACCTGGGATTGAACCCACGACCCTCCGGTCAAGAGTCCAGAGCCCTAACCGCTACCCCACACTGCTAGATTTTGAAAAAATAAACGTGTACCAAAATATGGTTTTAAAAGGGCAGACCACGCAGTGTAAACAGATCTATTACTTGCTGTAGTAACACATCGATAATAAATCGATTAATTTATGCCTGTGTGTATGATATTAGGGGACGTGTGATCGCGTTGTACTGTCGCATGTGAATCCTCATCGATAAAAAAAAAAAAAAAACCTTAGAAAGGATTCTAGTAACTATAACTTTGTGAATGCGAAATGTACCCCTCCAAATAACGAATGCTTTAAAATTGTAATTATATGTGTTGCTTTTCTTTTTAATCAATTTAACTGAAGCAGAGCGATTTAATTGTGTAGTTCGGCCGTGCTATCCACAGCTATGGTCAAAACTGGAGAATGTAAATTGAAATACGGGGTGGACAAAAGTTTTCCATCATCTCATCACCCTGCGGAATGGGGGCAGACAACAGAACCAGGTGTCTGAGGAAATTAGAGTCGGTCAAGCAGACCCACGTTTCTCGAAGAGCGCTTTCATCCTGCGTGTTAATTTGCGACAGCTCGGTTTAATAGGTAGCGATGTCATTGCTTGGTAGAGCCACCAGAGGGCGCCAAAACCACTTGTATCTAACGCCATTGTTTTTGTTTTATTTAAAATTTATTTTATTATTATTATTATTTATTTCTTAGCAGACGCCCTTATCCAGGGCGACTTACAATTGTTACAAGAGATCACATTATTTTTTACATACAATTCCCCATTTATACAGTTGGGTTTTTTACTGGAGCAATCTAGGTAAAGTACCTTGCTCAAGGGTACAGCAGCAGTGTCCCCCACCTGGGACTGAACCCACGACCCTCCGGTCTTTTTCATTTTGTATGTCCTTCTTCAAATTGTAACTTTACTGTACTGCGCTCCGACTTTTAAAACTTTTACGCGATTTGATTGGATCTTGCGAGGGTGGAGTTTGCATATCCCGATTACCCATCACTCTTTACTGCTTTCTCCCCAACTTGACTCTGAAAGCTCCCTGTATTTATATGTGTGTAATCTGTTATACAGCAGCGCCCTCTGGTGGACTGTTACATTAGTGCACTGCGACCACGTGATGGCGCTGACTCGCTGTTTAAGACGCGGTTTGTGATTGGTTTATATATTGATTGCCGAAGAGCACTTGAGTCAGTATTTGTCAGTGGCACCTTTGCCAGCAAGCTTTTGTTAGGAAATGTACTAACCAACAGTGGGACCTCCCAGAGACAGGTGTATTTAATCTGAGATCATGTGACACCTTAATTGCACACAGGTGGACTCCATTCAACTAATTATGTGACTTCTAAAGACAATTGGTTGCACCAGAGCTTATTTAGGTGTGTCATAGCAAAGGGGGGTGAATACTTATGCAATCAATTATTTTCTGTTTTTTATTTGTAATTAATTTAGAACAATTTGTAGATTTTATTTTTCGCTTTGACATTATGGACTTTTCTTGTGTTGATCAGTGACAAAAACTCCTAATTAAATCCATTTTGATTCCATGTTGTAACACAATAAAATGTGGAAAAGTCCAGGGGGGGGGGGGGGGTGGGGGGGGGTGGGGTTAATAATTTTGAGAGCCACTGTATGTTTTATATATATAAAAAAGTAAGAACACACAGTTTTAAATAATTATTTTATTTTCATTTTTTTTTGTCATATATAATCACACAACTTTATTTAAATCCAGCCAAGCGAAATGAAAAGAATAAAAAAATAGCAGATGGAAAAATACATATTTCCCTGAAAACTTGAGTAAAGTGCTTTCAATATTACAGAACGAGGAAAAGAAAAGAAAGTAGAATTATAATTGATCGCATCGTTTGGAATGCAGTGCAGGAGCTGCGACGTCTCTCGGTTAGCCGCCATGGCAACGGTAGAAGGTCACCAACTGGACGGGGCCTCGGGTACGAAGGTCGCACATCTTCTGCGTGTCCAACAGCGGTTTCCCTGCGCAGGCCAGCGAAATATTGGGACCCAGGGACCCGCCTTGTTCCCGCTGCAGCAGCTCCTTAACGCGGAGCACCGTGTCGGAGCCTTTCACCTGCATTTCGACCACTTTCCCGTTGTTGCCGATAAAGATCTTCACAGCTACCGGGCCGCGGGCGTCAGCGTCGCCGTTGCCTGGCAACACTGCCTTCAGAGACGTGTGACAGACTTGAGGAAGGAAGCCGCAGTAAACTGGCTCCACGTTTTTCTCCGCTTTCGGCAGAGACACGGCTGGAGCGCAGCCTTCACGAAACTGGGGAGGGAAAATAAAAAAACAAACATGAAACCTGTTTTAATTGCTTCAGTATTGATAAACACAGGAGGCTGTGTGGTCCAGTGGTTAAAGAAACGGGCTTGTAACCAGGAGGTCCCCGGTTCAAATCCCACCTCAGCCACTGACTCATTGTGTGACCCTGAGCAAGTCACTTCACCTCCTTGTGCTCCGTCTTTCGGGTGAGGCGTAGTTGTAAGTGACTCTGCAGCTGATGCATAGTTCACACACCCTAGTCTCTGTAAGACGCCTTGGATAAAGGCGTCTGCTAAATAAACTACACAATAAAACTGTAAACACCACAAACATAGTTCAAAACCATAAACAAATAACCGTAAACACTAATAAAACACAGAAAAAAAAAAACCGTCTAAAGTCAAGGACAGACCGACCTACTAATGGAAGAATCGAGGAATCGCTTGGAAAATATTACCAGCGTACTGTGATGTAGTGCTATATTTAGACGCCAGGGGCCGCAATTATCTACCAAGAGTTTTCGTACGGCTATTGTATTCTTTGCTTGTATGTATAGGTGATGCGGCGCCCCCTGTCGACCCCGCAGCGCTACACAGCCCTGCCCGCGCATAGGTTTAAATGAGAAGTCCGTTTTTTTTTTTAATTACCACAAAGAAACTGAACTGTTGTTTTTGTTTTTTTAAGCACGGGGGTTTCCGCCTGCAGGCTGATTAAAATAAAACGCGTAGCTGCAATGAAAAAGGGTATTTTTGTTTTCAGTGTTTTGTAAATGCAAGCACGATGCGGTCAAAACGAAAGCAAAACGAAAACTATTTGTATTAAAAATGAATAATCTATCTATATCTATCTATCTACCTATCTATATATATATATATATATATATATATATATATATATATATATATATATATATATAATTTTATTAATTTTGAAAAAGGGACGTTTGTACCGGTATGTTTTATGTATTTATTACTTCTGAGAGTGGAATTTGACTCGTTTATTGAGTGTTTTCACTCGCTTCTGTGCGGCAACCGACAGCGTTTGTATCTAAAACTATAGAAAAATGACTTGAACGGCTGTATTGTACATTATTAACTTAATTGACGTGCATTAATTTTGTTTAATCGATCAGTCTATCTATCTATCTGTCTATCTCTCTGTGACAAACATACATTTTTCAAGCGTAGGTTTTACAATTGGCAAGGCTGCTTTTTGTTGAGCGATCGTCCATTAAAATCTTATTTTTTATTCTCGTTCTCTTCATAAATTATCAAATGTCTTTTTACATTTACAACTCCCAAACAAAGACCAACTCGCGTCAAAACTCTTCTTAAACCGTTTAAAAGTACTGGAAAAAAACCTGTCCATTAGAAAAAAAATAACAATACTAAAACGATAAACAGGAAACGAATCGGCTCGCATAAAATTAAAACTACAGCATACAGAACACCGGATATCAGCCTTTTATTAAAAAAACAGATACGAATATGTATATATATATATTAAATATACATTTTAAAATCTATTTCTTAACCCGGGCTGAAGAAGGAAAAGCTTTGACAGCGGATTCTCAGCAATTCTCAAAATACGATCTTTAATTAAAATCAGAGAGAGAGAGAGAGAGAGAGAGAGAGAGAGAGAGAGAGAGAGAGAGAGAGAGAGAGAGAGAGAGAGAAACTTTATTCACTTAAACCCGGTTTAAAATGAGAAGAAACGCCTTGTGTGAACGTAACCCGTCTCGGTTTCATCACAGTAATTACAGCAGAGAATTCAAAACATACCTGGGTTTGTTGCACACGACAGAACTCCATTCTCTCTCTCTCTCTCTCTCTCTGGTCTGTTTCTTCTGATAGCGGCTCGTTTCAGTTTCTTCTTATATAGCCTACAGCAAACCGGGAAGTCCCTGAAGCGAAGCCAACTCTCATCATCATCAGCAAACCTGGATACCACGGTGCTTTCGCACGACGTTTTTGCACTGTGACCATGTTGCGCCCATGGTTATTAAAATGCGTGTACCAAAGTCTAACATGCTTTGCCACTTTGTATTTGAATAGGCTTTACCAGACCTCTCTGTGCTTTACAATGCTTCCCTATGCTTTACCAGACCTCTCTGTGCTTTACAATGCTTCCCTATGCTTTACCAGACCTCTCTGTGCTTTACAATGCTTCCCTATGCTTTACCAGACCTCTCTGTGCTTTACAATGCTTCCCTATGCTTTACCAGACCTCTCTGTGCTTTACAATGCTTCCCTATGCTTTACCAGACCTGTCTGTGCTTTACAATGCTTCCCTATGCTTTACCAGACCTCTGTGCTTTACAATGCTTCCCTATGCTTTACCAGACCTCTCTGTGCTTTACAATGCTTCCCTTTGCTTTACCAGACGTCTCTGTGCTTTACAATGCTTCCCTTTGCTTTACCAGACCTCTCTGTGCTTTACAATGCTTCCCTATGCTTTACCACACCTCTCTGTGTTTTACAATGCTTCCCTTTGCTTTACCAGACGTCTCTGTGCTTTACAATGCTTCCCTTTGCTTTACCAGACGTCTCTGTGCTTTACAATGCTTCCCTTTGCTTTACCAGACCTCTCTGTGCTTTACAATGCTTCCCTATGCTTTACCAGACCTCTCTGTGCTTTACAATGCTTCCCTATTTTTTACCAGACCTCTCTGTGCTTTACAATGCTTCCCTATGCTTTACCAGACCTCTCTGTGCTTTACAATGCTTCCCTATGCTTTTACTGTGGGGAACTTTTTATAAGGGTACATATGTCACATTCAGGTAAACACCTCTTTAGCATTATCAATATAATATAATGCATTATGGTATTGTTTCACAGCATTTAATATCGCTCACTGTCTCCTCATTCTAACCACGGCACAGAAGACCGAAGCTTGAAGGGGCATTCGGGTTCTTTCGAATTCTCTGTTTTGCTGAGCACTGCGATTTATATATATATATATATATTTACAAAGCAGCCTGCCCCTCGAATGGTACCTATTGGGTTTAGCGAAAGCCAGGCAGGTAAGGGGTTAAGTCCGCAAGGTGATTTCTCGAGCTGGTAACCCCCAGGGCAGCTCATCGGTTTGGTGTTTTTCAGTCTCGTTGCTGTGTATGGTTATATTTTCTCTGGCACAATTAAAAGGGGAATAAACCAGTCCTTGTTTATGGTGTGTGCTGGGAAGTTCCGTGTGTGTGTGTGTGTGTGTGTGTGTGTGTGTGTGCGTGCGTGAGTCTGTCTCAGTCTGTGTGTGTGTGTGCGTGCGAGTGGTTGGGGGACGGATGGATGAATAATCACCTGACTTTTAAGAAATCGGTCGCCGTTGCCAAATAGCAAAGTGCTTTCGTTTTCAGCAGCCTGTTCCATTAACCCACAATAAAACACGCAGGCAAGGCAATATTAAGAAAAGCTACAAGCAGCTAACACTGAGTGACTCTTTCCACTAGAAGGATCCTTTTCAGGGTCTTCAAATGTCGTAGGGAAGTTGTCTGTCTGTCTCAGTGTCTGTCCGAGTCCGTCTGTCTGTCTCAGTGTGTGTATGTGTGTCTGTCTGAGGCTGTGTGTCTGTCTTTCGGAGTGTATGTGAGTCTGTCTCAGTCCGTCTGTCTGTCTCAGTGTGTGTGTGTGTGCCTGTCTGAGTGTCTGTCTGTCTGAGTCTGTCTGTCTGCCTGTGTGTCTGAGGCTGGCTGTCTGTCTGTCTTTCTGAGTGTGTATGTTAGTCTGTCTCAGTCCGTCTGTCTGTTTGCCTGCCTCAGTGTGTGTGTTTATGTGTGTGTCTGTATGTATGAGTCTGCCTATCTGCCTAAGTCTGTGTGTCTGTCTGTATGAGTCTGCCTAAGTCTGTCTGTCTGCCTAAGTCTGTGTGTGTGTGTATGCGTGAGTCTGTCTCAGTCTCTGTGTGTGTGTGTGTGTGTGCGTGAGTCTGTCTCAGTCTGTGTGTGTGTGAGCGTGCGCGATCAAGATGGATGAAAAATCAGCTGACTTCTAAGAAATCGGTCGACGTGCTTTCACTTTCAACATCCTGCTGTCGTTACCACTGCTAGTGGAAAGTTCATTCAATCTTTATATATATATATATATATATATATATATATATATACACACACACACACACACACACACAACTATAAAATATACTTCCAATAACAACATGGCCAAAATACACATAAATAGGCTTTCTGTAATCAGATACATCTACCCAAGCATGTTTCTGTAATCAGATACATCTACCCAAGCATGTTTCTGTAATCAGATACATCTACCCAAGCATGTTTCTGTAATCAGATACATCTACCCAAGCATGTTTCTGTAATCAGATACATCTACCCAAGCATGTTTCTGTAATCAGATACATCTACCCAAGCATGTTTCTGTAATCAGATACATCTACCCAAGCATGTTTCTCACAACATCCTGCACCCCCTCCCTCTCCCCCTTTCATCATCTCCTCCCTCCCTCTCTCCCTCTCTCCTCCCACCCCTCTCCTCCCTCCATCTCCCCCCTCCTCAAACCTTCACACCAGCAAACTGTTTAACACAGAGACACAACCTCCTTCCTGCAGGAACACATTTATTTAGAAATAAGTAAACTGATTAGACCTCACATCTAGTAACTATCGTCTCCTGTAAGAGGTGTCCCAGAGAGTTCAATTTAGGAAGGACAAGATAGCGTTTGAAATTAGATGCACAGACCCTGTAGGATGTGAATCTTTTGATGTAAGGATTGTAGGAGGCTGTGTGGTCCAGTGGTTAAAGAAAAGGGCTTGTAACCAGGCGGTCCCCGGTTCAAATCCCACCTCAGACACTGACTCATTGTGTGACCCTGAGCAAGTCACTTCACCTCCTTGTGCTCCGTCTTTCTGGTGAGACGTAGTTGTAAGTGACTCTGCAGCTGATGCATAGTTCACACACCCTAGTCTCTGTCAGTCGCCTTGGATAAAGGCGTCTGATAAATAAACTAATAATAATTGTAAAAAAAAATCTGTGTTCTTTTGTGATTAGTTTTAAGGAAAAACATGAAACCACATTTAAACAGGAAAATGCTGTGTTTTTTGTATCACTCTGATGCATGCTTGGAGAGAGGATACCTGCAAACTGCTGTTATCTTCAATAAAACTACACTGATCCGGACTGGAAAACAAGAAGCCCGAGACTCCTCTTTCGCTGCTTCTTTCCTTGCGTTGATCACAACACATCCCAAATCGACAGAACAGGGAGTTCCAGCCAGCCCACAGTCCCGTTACATTTCAGAAATGCAAACAAATCAAAAAAGAAAATGCTGTTGTTTTTTTATTTATTTCACAGGTAAGGGAACACGTACAGATCTGACCGAGTCACTGAGTCCCGTTTCAGACGGACACGCGGCTGTAAGGCGGGCTTCGGTACGGATCGGTCAGGTCTCTGCGGGACGTTCTTCTGAATAGAACGCGTGACAGAGAATCGAGTTTCACATCCCCTCTCGTCCCAGCTGCAGGAGATGACGTCTCTCACCTTTCAGTTGGACGGACTAATCAATAGAAAGTTGCTATCGTAATGTAGGATGGGTTAGTTGGTGCGATGAAAGGCTTCACCTGTCCTCGTCTGTGTCTGTGGTTAAGAATATAATGAGAGAGACATCCTACACACAAACAGTGTCTCTGAGAGAGAGAGAGAGAGAGAGAGAGAGAGAGAGAGAGAGAGAGAGACAGACAGAGAGAGAGGGAGGGAGGGAGGGGGTATTGTTTAATTGAGGGAGGGGGGATTCTGTTTAATAGAGGGAGGGAGGGGGGATTCTGTTTAATAGAGGGAGGGAGGGGGGATTCTGTTTAATATAGAGGGGGGAAGGGGGTACTGTTTGATATAGAGGGGAAGGGAGGGATTCTGTTTACTGTATTAATATAGAGGGAGGAGGGATACTGTTAGTATTAAGAAAAATTATTTGTCTGTATATTTGAGTTGGTTATGCCATGTATGTGCTTTGGCAACACAATTCTTTTTATTGTCATGCCAATAAAGCCAATTTGAATTGAATTGAATTGAATTGAGAGAGAGAGAGACAGACAGAGAGAGAGAGAGAGAGAGAGAGAGAGACAGAAGAGAGAAGAAACAGAGAGAACAGAGAGAGAGAAGAAATAGAGAGAGAGAGAGAGAGAGAGAGAGAGAGAGAGAGAGAGAGAGAGGAGAGAAGAAACAGAGGAGAGAAAGAGAGAACAGAGAGAGAAAAAATAGAGAGAGAGAGACAGAAGAGAGAAGAAACAGAGAAGAGAGAAGAGAGAGAGAAGAAATAGAAAGAGAGAGAGAGACAGACACAGAGAGAAGACAGAAGAAACAGGAGAGAGAAAGAAAGAGAAAGAAGAAACAGAGAGAAGAAACAGAGAGAAAGAGAGAGAGGAAACAGAGAGAGAGAAACAGAGAGACACACAGACAGAGGGAACGAGAGAGTTGCCGGCCCAACTGAAAAAACAGCTCCCTGGAACGGAATGATTCCTCCGTCTCCTAGCAACACCCCGGGGGGTGGGGGGTGGGGGGGGTCACTCGGTGTGCTCGGGTGCACCAGTCTTAGCCTTCCCCGGAGCCCTGGGCCGGCCACTCTTGGGTTCCGCTTTGTTCTTGTTTTTCTGGAGGAGGAGGAGGGTGTCTCGTTTCTCAATCCGTCGCAGCTGCTTCCTCTTCATGCGTTTCATCTTGGCCGGGTTTCGGATCTAGAAGGGAAGGCACGAAAAAAGAACAACATGTTTGAAATGAAATCGCTCTCGTTCCCCCTCCCCTCTCCTCCCTGCGGCTTACCGATAACCTGGCTGTGCTCAAGCGATCGCAGGCAACTGCAAAATACTGAACGCACTGTTTACATGCCCTTAATAACTACAGAACATCCTGCTTCATCACAGATCAGACAAGCAGCTCTCTACACAGACAGACAGACAGACAGGCAGACAGACAGACAGACAGACAGACAGATGGATAGATCAGATAGATAAAGACTGACAGACAGACAGACAGACAGACAGGGAGGCAGACAGACAGACAGGGAGGCAGACAGACAAAGATAGATAGACAGACAGATAGATAGACAGATAGATCAGATAGATAAAGACTGACAGACAGGCAGACAGACAGACAGGCAGACAGACAAGATAGATAGACAGACAGACAGATGGATAGATAGACAGATAGATCAGATAGATAAAGACTGACAGATAAAGATAGACAGACAGGCAGCCAGGCAGACAGACAGACAGGCAGACAGACAGGCAGCCAGGCAGACAGGCAGACAGACAGGCAGGCAGACAAGATAGATAGATCACAGATAGATAGATAGATAAGACAGACAGATAAGATCAATAAGATAGATCAGATAGAGAGATAGACAGACAGATGGATAAGATAGATAGAGACACATATAGATATATAAATATGAAAACACAAATAAAATGATACTCACCACTTGCACAATTTCAGACTTTCTTTCGTTTTCCTCCTTTCTTTTGAGATTCTCCTCCCTTCGTTTTCTCTTGTCCTGGTAGAAAATTAATCACAGAGAGTGTTTCTATATACTGTAGATATCACACACACACACACACACAGTGTCTATATACTGTAGATATCACACACACACACACACACACACACACACACACACAGTGTCTATATACTGTAGATATCACACACACACACACACACACACACACACACACAGTGTCTATATACTGTAGATATCACACACACACACACACACACACACACACAGTGTCTATATACTGTAGATATCACACACACACACACACACACACACAGTGTCTATATACTGTAGATATCACACACACACACACACACACACACACACACACACACACAGTGTCTATATACTGTAGATATCACACACACACACACACACACACAGTGTCTATATACTGTAGATATCACACACACACACACACACACACACAGTGTCTATATACTGTAGATATCACACACACACACACACACACACACACACAGTGTCTATATACTGTAGATATCACACACACACACACACACACACAGTGTCTATATACTGTAGATATCACACACACACACACACACACACACACACACAGCGTCGGGTGATTTGAACCTCCTTTTCTTGAAGCGCTGGGAGCTGCCAGCCTCCTCTTACCTCTTTCTCTTTGGCTTTGTCTCCCTTCAGCTGATTGGCTAAATCCTTGGTGAGTTTCTTCTCCTTCTTGGCGTTCATTTTCTTCTCCCAGGAGGTTCGCAGAGGCTTATCGTTCACCATGTTCGAAAACCTGGCAAGCGACATCTGTGTTAATGTTTTAAACAAAACACAAAACAGATTCTCGATTTATAGCTATCTATCTATCTATCTATCAGATAGATAGAGAGAGGAGATAGAGAGCTATAGATAGACAGAGAGGGAGAGAGAGAGACAGGCAGAAGAAAGAGAGAGACAGGCAGAAGAAAGAGAGACAGACCGACAGAGGCAAAAACAGAGAGAGAGAGAGACAGACAGAGAGAGACAGAGAGACAGACACACAGAACGAACTACAGCTATGGCCAAAAGCATTGCATCAACCTACAGAAATCCGACTCCTATTCCACAGCAGTGTGATCCAGTCCAGGTTTTACTACCAGCTTGATCAGCCCCAGTGTGTCTAGCTAACAAGCTCAGGTGTGTCTTATTATTAAACTCCTAGTGAAACCAGGACTGGATCACACTGCTGTGCAATTATTATTATTATTATTTATTATTACTATTATTATAAATTGATTTACCTTTTTTTGTGACGCTCTTTCCAGATTCTTCCAGATTTGGGTTTCCCTAACGGAACCAACAGCCGGTTCGGTTCGGATCCAGTCGGGGGTTTACCGTCAGCGGTCCGCCCGTCCAACTTTATTCTCTTTGAAGAACCGCCGCTGACGTTCTCTTTGTCACTCGCCACGGATTTTCCGGGACCGTTAATATCACGCGTGTTTTTATCCACTGTCGGTTCGGGAGCCGGCTTAATCGCCTCGTTATTAATAATAACATTAGCATCGCTTGTCGGAGTCGCGTCTTTCGTCACGGATAAGTCATGAGGCTCCGTTTGCGGTTTTTTCACTTGAACCTCGATCCCATCGGTTTTTTGGTCCTCGGTAGATTCCGCCGTCTCCGCCCGAACCGGCTCGTTTAAATCCGACGCCACTTCGGTTTTATCATCCATAACATCGCGATCCGGATCCGCTCCGGCGTCGCTCCTAATCTCAAAAACGCGAACCGATTTTCGGCTGCGGGTTTTGGTAGCGGCGGTGGGAGTTCGCCCGGGTTCTGGTACCTCCGAGGCGGCTGGCAGCGTGATCTGGACCCGGCTGCGGCGGCCAGACCTGGTTCGGGTCGCTGTTGCCTCCGGGTCCAGCTCGACTCCAGTCGGCGGTTCCGAAATCTGAGGCGGGACCGGTTCGGGTTTGGTTCTTTGGCTGCGCCTCGACATTGCTGTGTGAATTATGGGATGCTTTTATTTTTAAAAAAATGAAGCGATGCTTGCGTGTGATTGAAAACTGCTGCAGAAATGCGCACACGTGTGAGAGAGGAGAGAGTTCTTCCTCGTTCGTAGATTACACGCGTCCGGGACCATAGATACAAACATCTTAAACTAGCACAGAACTCTGAAGTTGACTGCGCGTTTGCGCCACCTGTCGGCTGGAGTCCCCCCCCCCCATCCCCCCATCCCCCCATCCCCCCCCCCCCCCCCCCCATCCCCCCCCCCCAAAACATTTTTCCAAACGAGTCAAAGATCTTATTAAAAAAATAAATACATACAATAAAATAATAATACATTATTATAATAAAGAAAGAAAGAAAGAAAGAAAGAAAGAAAGAAAGAAAGAAAAATACAATTATAAATGTTTAACAATAAACGTATTTAGTTGTACAGATTTTTGTTTGTTTGTTTTTTATGTATAAAAAATCGATATTATTATTATTATTATTATTATTATTATTATTATTATTATTATTATTTATTTCTTAGCAGACGCCCTTATCCAGGGCGACTTACAATCGTAAGCAAAAACATTTCAAGTGTTACAATACAAGTAATACAATAAGAGCAAGAAATACAATAACTTTTGTTCAAGTGTGACAAACCGCAATTCAATAATACAGCAGATAATAGTGATAGTTACATCAGGATATGATTAAATAGTGATAGTTACATCAGGATGTGATTAAATAGTGATAGTTACATCAGGATGTGATTAAATAGTGATAGTTACATCAGGATGTGATTAAATACAAAGTACTACAGGTTAAACACTTGGCAGATTACAGTATTCTGAAGTACAGGATTAAATGCAGTAAAATAGGGGG
Organism: Acipenser ruthenus; assembly: GCF_902713425.1. Taxonomy (NCBI): domain Eukaryota; kingdom Metazoa; phylum Chordata; class Actinopteri; order Acipenseriformes; family Acipenseridae; genus Acipenser; species Acipenser ruthenus. Next base: position 365,778 of record NW_026708843.1, read on the forward strand.
CAGATAAGAGCAAGTAAAGTGCATTTAAGGAAGGGTGATAGTGTCCCAAGGGAAAGGAGTTCAGCTGGGCGAGGTGTTAGCGAGTCATAAACCAAATGAGCTTGAGTTTTGTCGGCTGGTCAGTCGATTTTGATTGGCTGTTGGACTGTGTGATTCGGTTCGTTCTCATGAATATGCATTTGACTTCTATTAATGTGATTGGCCAGCTCCGAGGCTCCTTGCATCAAAGTCAGGCTTTTTTATAGGCACAGCTGGCAAGTCCGCTTATAACAAGCGGAATTGGGCTTGTTTTCAGTGGGAGTCGCTTTAATTTTTTGAGAGTCGCTTTTTTTTTTTTTTTTCTAATAGTGATGTGATTTCAGTTAAAATGGCTGTAGGCGTGGTTTTGGTGATTGACGTGTCAATATATATACACGTCATTAGAACACTCCTCCACCCCACTCTGAAATGGGTTGGGCTTGTTAGACAGGTAGTATCGATCACGCACTATCTGAAATAAACCTTCATGCACTTCAAATTGAAAAACAAAAAAAAAGGATGAAATGCTTTTTTTTAAATTTTAATTTGCGGGCCTCGGGTGCCTTGGAGTAAGTCTCTATAGTAGGAAACCCCATTGCTGTTGACAGAGACTACAAAAACACGTCACTGTAGAACTACAACTCCTCCCAGAGACCCGTGCGACCTGCTTCCTGTGTCTCACGTCATGAGACGTCTTTGGAAGCAAGCGGAAGAGGGCGTGGAGGGATTTTGATCCGAAAGCGAAAACAAAAGAGTAAATATAATCTTTTAAAATAAATATTGTCGCTTCAGTTCAATATATATATATATTATTTTTAAATAAGAGCCGTTGACTTTCTGTACCATAAATAATCTTGTTTTTCTTTTTTTTTTAAATCGACGCCCGACTGCTGAGCGAATTAGATTAAAAATCACAATAAGACTCTTTATTAAAATATATTTTTGACGTGTCGGTATTATTTCAATCACTACGGCGATAAGATAAAACACACCAAAATACAATAAAGTAACCGTTAACTTAGATAAACGAGTCTCGGGTGAATTTGCATCAACATGTAAACTAATAATAATAATAATAATAATAATAATAATAATAATAATAATGTTGGTCTTAAATTAAAACCACGGCACATTCAAAACAAAACTAAGAAAAAAGGTTGAGAACAAAACGTGCCTTTCCAAAAGCAGCCAAAATAAATAAATATATAAATAAACTCGCTAATTTCATCGTGACCGTCTTTTGATATAGTACTGAAAGCTGCTGAATAATGAAAGTGACTTTAACAGATTGCTTTGTAGTTTTCCGGTTCGGAAAAAAAAATAAAAAAAATCGAAAAATTATAACCTTCGGTGGTGCTAATTTGCATAATCTCCTGGTGACGTCACGATTTATTAATATTCGATCGACAGTCCCTGTGATCTTCCAGGTAATCCATATAAACGGAATATAACATTCAGACGCAGTTTAAAAATACGTCATACAGATCAGTAATGTTTTTTCAGCATTTAAATGCAAAACACAAATACACGTTGCTTGTGTACACGTCACAGATGCGGCATGCGATGTGCAACACAGCGGGCTGGCATTGCCTGCCGCCGATTTTAATAACTGCAAGATTACTTAAGAGCTTTATTTCCAAGCAGGTTGAGTCACAGTGAAATCTGACAACTTTTTAACACTTCTGCTTATAAAAATAACGACAATACAAATAATAATGTCAGCTCCCCTTGGAAGGTTTATAACAAGCTTCTGACAGACCTTCGAACCTTTTGAACACAGCCCTTTAATTGGTTAAGTATGTCTTTAGTGGTTACGAATTTAATTTGGCAGACCCCTGCTTTATCCCAGGCGACTCGCACAGGAGTCACAGCACAGGGTTACAATGCAAGCTTCATATTTAAACACAGTGCGGTTTACAGACAGTGCTGATAATAATAACACTGCTAGAATACAATATGAACCAGGAGGCAACAAGTTAGGATCACAGCGAGTTCAATCTACAGTGACAGATTAGCAGTGCAATAGTGCAAGGATAGCGCATCAGCTGAGGATCCAGTGACGAGGTGCTGAGGTCAGGAGAGTCCAGTGCAGACCAGGAGGGGGCGATCCAGAGTCTAAACAGGGTTTCCATGGAGACACCCTCGCCATTATACCATCAGGGCTGGGAATCGGACTCCTATTGCACAGCAGCGTCACCCAGTCCAGGTTTTACTACCAGCTTGATCAGCCCCCAGTGTGTCTAGCTAACAAGCTCAGGAGTGTCTTATTATTAAACTCCTAGTGAAACCAGGACTGGATCACACTGCTGTGCAGCGGGAGTCTGATTCCCAGCCTTGCAAATAATAATAATAATAATAATAATAATAATAATAATAATTTATGTTCCACACACAGAGAGAGAGACACACACACACACACAGACTGACACACACACACAGACAGACACACAGACAGACACACACACACACACACACACACACAGACAGACAGACTGACACAGACAGACAAACAGACAGACATACAGACAGACAGACTGACACTCACACAGACAGACAGACACACACACAGACAGACAGACTGACACTCACACAGACAGACAGACACACACACAGACAGACAGACTGACACTCACACAGACAGACAGACACACACACAGACAGACAGACTGACACTCACACAGACAGACAGACACACACACAGACACACAGTTTAAACAGGGGGGTCTTGAAGAGGCGGAGAGGTCCTGAGATTAGGCTGTCTTGGAGAGGGGGGCTGCTCCAGAGATCTGTCTGTCATCTCAAGATTTATACAGACTTGGCTCTTCCTTCCTTTCCCTTTTCTCCCCCCGGTGCCTCCAGTTCGGCCATGGATAACCGCTTCGCCACGGCCCTGGTGATCGCCTCGGTCCTCAGCCTTCTCTCCGCGGTGTACCTGTCCGCGGCCATCGGCACGGACTCCTGGTACGAGTACCACAGCCTGCCACCAGGGGCCGACAACAGCACGACGGACTTCGGCCAGATGAAGGAGGACTTTCTGGGGGGCGAGTTCGACGAGAAGGCCTACAGCGACACGCTCTTCAAGCTGAACGGCACGCTGGGACTGTGGAAGAGGTGCATAGTGGTTTCCAGTGACCTGTACTGGTATCGCTCCCCAGGTCAGTGCAAAGAAAATTCAGAGGCCGACGTTTCCGCTAGAAGTCTTTCTCAGTGTCTTCAGTGTAAATTTAATGATTCCACTAGAAGTCTTTCTCAGCGTCTTCAGTGTAAATTCAGTGACAAACGTTTCCACTAGAAGTCTTTCTCAGGGTCTTCAGTGTAAATTCAATGGCAAACGTTTCCACTAGAAGTCTTTCTCGGAGCCTTCAGTGTAAATTCAGTGACAAACGTTTCCACTAGAAGTCTTTCTCAGCATCTTCAGTGTAAATTCAATGATTCCACTAGAAGTCTTTCTCAGCGTCTTCAGTGTAAATTCAGTGACAAACGTTTCCACTAGAAGTCTTTCTCAGGGTCTTCAGTGTAAATTCAATGGCAAACGTTTCCACTAGAAGTCTTTCTCAGCGTCTTCAGTGTAAATTCAATGATTCCACTAGAAGTCTTTCTCAGCGTCTTCAGTGTAAATTCAGTGACAAACGTTTCCACTCGAAGTCTTTCTCAGGGTCTTCAGCGTAAATTCAATGGCAAACGTTTCCACTAGAAGTCTTTCTCAGGGTCTTCAGTGTAAATTCAATGGCAAACGTTTCCACTAGAAGTCTTTCTCAGCGTCTTCAGTGTAAATTCAATGGCAAACGTTTCCACTAGAAGTCTCTCTCAGCGTCTTCAGTGTAAATTCAATGACAAACGTTTCCACTAGAAGTCTTTCTCAGGGTCTTCAGTGTAAATTCAATGGCTAACGTTTCCACTAGAAGTCTTTCTCAGCGTCTTCAGTGTAAATTCAATGGCAAACGTTTCCACTAGAAGTCTTTCTCAGGGTCTTCAGTGTAAATTCAGTGGCCGACGTTTCCTGTAGTCTTTCTCGGTGTAATCGTTTGTTGGACTTCGTTCTCGTTTCAGATCCGAAGATGGTGACTCAGTGTGTGAGCTTCTCTCTCCAGAACCAGTTCGCCCCTAAATACCAGGAACCGGGAAACCACAACAGCGGAGAGGATCTGACCAGAACCTGTGAGTCAAGTGCGATCGTGTCATTTTGTGATTTGATTGCAGTTACAGTGTTACATTATGATTGAAATGGAAAGGGACGGACCAGGGCAGTCGGAATGACCATAAAACGAATCCATTCCAGTTCAATCGCACCTCTCTCTCCAAGCTGAAGCATTCTCAGGTGTGTTTTTTTTTTTAACATTGAGCGAAAGTTAATTCCTTCTCGTTTGGGGGGATGAAAACAAACATGTTCTCCATTAGGTTTCTGTATTTGTAGCAGCCACTGACTCCCTGTGTGTGTGTGTGACCCTGAGCAAGTCACTGAACCTCCTTGTGCTCCGTCCTTCAGGATGAGACGTCAAACAAACGAGCTCCTATTGGAAGTTTGGAAGTGACTCTGCAGCAGCCACTGACTCCCTGTGTGTGTGTGACCCTGAGCAAGACACTGAACCTCCTTGTGCTCCGTCCTTCAGGATGAGACGTCAAACAAACGAGCTCCTATTGGAAGTGACTCTGCAGCAGCCACTGACTCCCTGTGTGTGTGTGTGACCCTGAGCAAGTCACTGAACCTCCTTGTGCTCCGTCCTTCAGGATGAGACGTCAAACAAACGAGCTCCTATTGGAAGTGACTCTGCAGCAGCCACTGACTCCCTGTGTGTGTGTGTGACCCTGAGCAAGTCACTGAACCTCCTTGTGCTCCGTCTCTCGGGCGTGGGTCAACGAGTCATCGTGTGTTAACAGAGGCTTGCATCGCGTTTCTGGGGGTCTGTCTGTCTGTCAGTCCGTCCCTTGACCCCCCTTGTCCTGTGCGTTTTCACAGATCTGTGGCGATGTCAGTTCCTCCTCCCGTTCGTCAGTCTGGGGCTCATGTTTTTCGGGGCGCTCATCGCTATGTGTGCCTGTGCCTGTCGCAGCATGTACCCCACCATGGGGACTGGGGTACTACACCTCCTGGCAGGTAAGAGTCCTAGAACTGGGGTGCCCCCCCACAGAAAAGATATCAATGTAATCTAACACGATCACCAGCAGTTTCATTGTCTGTGCCACCTAGCTCCCCCCCCAGACTGGAACCCAGGCCTTCAGAGGAAGGTGAAAAGGCAGAAACGAGAGGCTGTCTGTCTGTCTGTCTGTCTGTCTGTCTGTCTGCTTTTGTTTCGCTTCAAATTAGCTTAAAAAAAGCACGATACCATTTTAGTTATTAAAAATAAGTCAATATCTGCTAGGCTCACCCTATGACCCCATTATTATTATTATTATTATTATTATTATTATTATTATTATTATTATTATTATTATTATTATTATTAATTCAAGAACGCTAGAATTTAATAGAATAGAAATTTTCAAGTAACGAAATATTGAATTGACCAAGAAACACAATATAAATTTAACTGGCACTCAACCACTGCAATTGAAAACCACTGACTGTCTGTCTGTTTGTTTGTTTGTTGAGTCAATTATTATTATTATTATTATTATTATTATTATTATTATTATTATTATTATTAATTTCTTAGCAGACGCCCTTATCCAGGGCGACTTATAATTGTTACAAGATATCACATTATTTTTACATACAATTCCCCATTTACACAGTTGGGTTTTTACTGGAGCAATCTAGGTAAAGTACCTTGCTCAAGGGTACAGCAGCAGTGTCCCCCACCTGGGATTGAACCCACAACCCTCCGGTCAAGAGTCCAGAGCCCTAACCGCTACTCCACACTGCTGCACGCTGGGGGGGGGTGTGTGTGACAGACCGGGCTGCCTCACTCACAGTGTTTTTTGTGTGTGTGATTTTTAACCCCCGCAGGGCTCTGCACGCTGGGGGCGATCGGGTGCTTCGTGGCCGGGGTGCAGCTGCTGCACAGCCGCTTGGAGCTGCCGGACGGGGGTCCGCGGGGGGAGTACGGCTGGTCCTTCTGGCTGGCCGCGGTGTCCGCACCCCTGCAGTTCATGGCGGCCTCGCTGTTCATCTGGGCGTCCCGTTCCAGCAGGAAGGAGTACTCACGCCTGCAGGCCTACAGGGTCGCCTGAGAGACACCTGGAAACCGGAACGTCTCTAGAACCCCGGAACCCCCCCCTCGTCCGTCCGTCCGTCCGGTTCGTACTTCAGTCTAGCAGTTAGTGTGATGCTGGAGGCGTTCGGCTCTGGTAGGGAGAGAGGATTGAATTTGCTCTCCGAAGCGAGTCGCTGTGATTGAAGTGTGAACCGGCTTTTTAGAATTAGGGCAATACCACAGAAGAGCCGAGAATCACTGTATGTAAAAAAAAAATAAATACAAATGTCATGTATCGTGAACCGTCCATAACTAGAAACCTACCTAGAGCCACTGTTGAATCACGTAACTTTATTGAAAACAAACAGTACCACTCTGTATAAAAAGGATTGTCTATCCGGAGCAGTCTAGAACAGGAATCCTAGGGTCAATTTAGAACTACAGAACTTTATTACAATTAAAAAAAAACAAAAATAAAACAAGTACCACTCTATATAAAATGACCATGTGTCCAGAACAGTCTAGAACAGGAAACCCAGGTCTAATCTAGAACCACAGAACATTATTATTACACATGGGGGGAAAATAAACTAGTACCACTCTATAAAAATGGTGTCCAGAACAGTCTAGAGCACAAAACTTATGACTGATCTAGAACCCTAGACTTTAAATACACTTAGATATTAGTATAGTTCCACTCTAGAACCCAGAACAAGAACCATGAAACCTAGAACCCGTGAGGTTTAAAAAACCAAGGGGTGGGGACTAGAACCATTCTAGAACCTGAAAGCCTAGAACCACTTTGTAAACATTTCTTGAACCTAGAACCTACTTTATTAACCATGATCATGACAGGAGAAATTGCTCAGTTCTGTCATCAGTACCTCTGAAATTTTTTGAAGTGACGCTAATTATACTCTGAAGTTGCATATTGTTTTAAAATATATACGTGTGTGTGTTTAGTTTTTTTTTTTTGTATAAGTTGTATTGTCGCAAAAATATATTTTAACAGGAAGTCATTTATCAAGGGAACTTCAAGCTGTTTGATTTTATTATATATTTCTTGCTGTTTAGTATCACGTACTTGAAAGAGAAGAGGTTTAAATGAAGGCTATTTTATTTTATTTTATTTTTGGGGGGGTGAGGGACGTGACCACTTCTGATCAGTTTTGGATGGTTCGTTATCTTATGATTCTAATTATGATTCATGTGTTTAACCTGCTTTGCGTTTCTCTAAGGTAGAAATTGAATCACATCTTAATTAAATTGTCACCAAGTGAATCCTAACATCCAGACAGCGGTCCACGTTCCATTCAAGTCATGTGACAATTTAAAACTTCTATACATTTATATTGAACCACTAAGAGAAAGGGGGCTCCCTCCAGTCCAGGGCAGGCTTGAGGCACGGAGACTGAACTGCTCCCTCCCTCCCTCCCTCCCTCACCCTCCCCTAAGAGAAAGGGGGCTCCCTCCAGTCCAGGGCAGGCTTGAGGCACGGAGACTGAACTGCTCCCTCCCTCCCTCCCTCCCTCACCCTCCCCTAAGAGAAAGGGGGCTCCCTCCAGTCCAGGGCAGGCTTGAGGCACGGAGACTGAACTGCTCCCTCCCTCCCTCACCCCACTAAGAGAAAGGGGGCTCCCTCCAGTCCAGGGCAGGCTTGAGGCACGGAGACTGAACTGCTCCCTCCCTCCCTCACCCCACTAAGAGAAAGGGGGCTCCCTCCAGTCCAGGGCAGGCTTGAGGCACGGAGACTGAACTGCTCCCTCCCTCCCTCACCCCACTAAGAGAAAGGGGGCTCCCTTCAGTCCAGGGCAGGCTTGAGGCACGGAGACTGAACTGCTCCCTCCCTCCCTCACCCCACTAAGAGAAAGGGGGCTCCCTTCAGTCCAGTCCAGGCTTGTTCCTTTACCAATTCCTCACTAAATTTAAATTCAGTAATACTGTAATTAAATGTACCATGGTGGTTATAAATCTTATTTTAATGTGTAACTTTGTTTTTATTTTGTTCTTTTAATAAAATTATATTTAACTTATTTTTCGGGTTTGTTTTTGTGAAGTGTCATTTCTGTTTGCTATGTTTAAAATATGCGGATAACCTTTTTTTTTATTTTTCACCTGTTTGTTTTCATTTCTAATAAAACTACAATGTAAAACGCATGCCACGGTGTTTATCTCCCCTCCAACTCAAAACTCCCCCCTGCTGGTTGAGGGAGTGTAGTGCAGGCGGTCGTACCCACACATACGTCACACTAAACACAAGAAAGTTTCCAAACGAGAGGCGGACCCATTCCGCCCATCTTGCTCGTTTGGTGGTTAGTAGCTTATTGATCCCAGAATCTCATCAAGCAGCTTCTTGAAGGATCCCAGGGTGTCAGCTTCAACAACATTACTGGGGAGTTGGTTCCAGACCCTCACAATTCTCTGTGTTAAAAGAAGTGCCTCCTATTTTCTGTTCTGAATGCCCCTTTATCTAATCTCCGCTTGTGACCCCTGGTCCTTGTTTCTTTTTTCAGGTCCCCTGGGTCGACATTGTCAATACCTTTTAGGATTCTGAATGCTTGAATCAGTTATTTGGAATAACAGATTCTGTGAAAATGCGGGTCTAATTCTTATCAAACTTGGTATACATATTATTTATTCTGCCTGAACACCCGTCTGTTTTTATGTCACAATTAAAATATAAGGTTTATAAACCGAAAGATGTGAAAGAGTAACGTGACGATTCGCTTAAGAACTACAACTCCCAGAGGCATTGCGGCACGGCTAGTTTGCGCCTCGAAGTCCCAGAGGCCTTTGCCGACAACCGGAAACGCGAGAGAGAAAGAGGGGAAGAGGGGGAGGAAATAAGGTAAAAACAAATGCATGCGGTATTATAACAATGATTTTTTAAAAAAAAAATGTGAATAACAATCGTTTTTTTTTTTTTTTTTTTAAACTGTTTTTAATCTTCGACGTGTTTGACTCACACGAGACTGAGTTTCCTGTCTCGTGTGTTTCTGTTTTTGTTGCTGCCGATTAAATAATAATAAAAAAAACTCACTTTTTTTTTCACTTTCTAAGTTTTATTAGTTTGTTTGTTTGTTTTTGGTATTTATATTTCAAAAGCGTGTAACTGTCGGGATTAAAATATACCCTGGATTTTTTTTTGTCAACCACAAACGCACGAAACCTGTGTTAACCTATATAATTTGAGCCTTGACACCGTTTAACGTTAGAGCCAGTCATTTATTTTCATATAAAAAATTGCACAATTTTATAAAAATGTTTTTTTTTTTTTGTGCGTTTCTTTTTTATGGAACAAAATCTATTGCCTCTGTTAACACGTGTTTGATGCGCAACTGTGATCGCTGCACGTTGACTTTTGTGTACTGATCCGACTCCCTTGTAAAAGTTTACCAGAGAGGTCTGGTAAAGCATAGGGAAGCATTGTAAAGCACAGAGAGGTGTGGTAAAGCATAGGGAAGCATTGTAAAGCACAGAGAGGTCTGGTAAAGCATAGGGAAGCATTGTAAAGCACAGAGAGGTCTGGTAAAGCATAGGGAAGCATTGTAAAGCACAGAGAGGTCTGGTAAAGCATAGGGAAGCATTGTAAAGCACAGAGAGGTCTGGTAAAGCATAGGGAAGCATTGTAAAGCACAGAGAGGTCTGGTAAAGCATAGGGAAGCATTGTAAAGCACAGAGAGGTCTGGTAAAGCACAGGGAAGCATTGTAAAGCACAGAGAGGTCTGGTAAAGCATAGGGAAGCATTGTAAAGCACAGAGAGGTCTGGTAAAGCATAGGGAAGCATTGTAAAGCACAGAGAGGTCTGGTAAAGCACAGGGAAGCATTGTAAAGCACAGAGAGGTCTGGTAAAGCATAGGGAAGCATTGTAAAGCACAGAGAGGTCTGGTAAAGCATAGGGAAGCATTGTAAAGCACAGACAGGTCTGGTAAAGCACAGGGAAGCATTGTAAAGCACAGAGAGGTGTGGTAAAGCATAGGGAAGCATTGTAAAGCACAGAGAGGTCTGGTAAAGCATAGGGAAGCATTGTAAAGCACAGAGAGGTCTGGTAAAGCATAGGGAAGCATTGTAAAGCACAGAGAGGTCTGGTAAAGCATAGGGAAGCATTGTAAAGCACAGAGAGGTCTGGTAAAGCATAGGGAAGCATTGTAAAGCACAGAGAGGTCTGGTAAAGCACAGGGAAGCATTGTAAAGCACAGAGAGGTGTGGTAAAGCATAGGGAAGCATTGTAAAGCACAGAGAGGTCTGGTAAAGCATAGGGAAGCATTGTAAAGCACAGAGAAGTCTGGTAAAGCATAGGGAAGCATTGTAAAGCACTGAGAGGTCTGGTAAAGCATAGGGAAGCATTGTAAAGCACAGAGAGGTCTGGTAAAGCATAGGGAAGCATTGTAAAGCACAGAGAGGTCTGGTAAAGCATAGGGAAGCATTGTAAAGCACAGAGAGGTCTGGTAAAGCATAGGGAAGCATTGTAAAGCACAGAGAGGTCTGGTAAAGCATAGGGAAGCATTGTAAAGCACAGAGAGGTCTGGTAAAGCATAGGGAAGCAGTTACAATGTAATTCCAGTCCAGTCTAGTCTAGTGATATTAAACTGCAGTTACAATGTAATTCCAGTCCAGTCCAGTCTAGTGATATTAAACTGCAGTTACAATGTAATTCCAGTCCAGTCTAGTGATATTAAACTGCAGTTACAATGTAATTCCAGTCCAGTCTAGTGATATTAAACTGCAGTTACAATGTAATTCCAGTCCAGTCCAGTCTAGTGATATTAAACTGCAGTTACAATGTAATTCCAGTCCAGTCCAGTCTAGTGATATTAAACTGCAGTTACAATGTAATTCCAGTCCAGTCCAGTCTAGTGATATTAAACTGCAGTTACAATGTAATTCCAGTCCAGTCTAGTCTAGTGATATTAAACTGCAGTTACAATGTAATTCCAGTCCAGTCTAGTCTAGTGATATTAAACTGCAGTTACAATGTAATTCCAGTCCAGTCCAGTCTAGTGATATTAAACTGCAGTTACAATGTAATTCCAGTCCAGTCCAGTCTAGTGATATTAAACTGCAGTTACAATGTAATTCCAGTCCAGTCTAGTGATATTAAACTGCAGTTACAATGTAATTCCAGTCCAGTCTAGTCTAGTGATATTAAACTGCAGTTACAATGTAATTCCAGTCCAGTCTAGTGATATTAAACTGCAGTTACAATGTAATTCCAGTCCAGTCTAGTGATATTAAACTGCAGTTACAATGTAATTCCAGTCCAGTCTAGTGATATTAAACTGCAGTTACAATGTAATTCCAGTCCAGTCTAGTGATATTAAACTGCAGTTACAATGTAATTCCAGTCCAGTCTAGTCTAGTGATATTAAACTGCAGTTACAATGTAATTCCAGTCCAGTCTAGTGATATTAAACTGCAGTTACAATGTAATTCCAGTCCAGTCTAGTGATATTAAACTGCAGTTACAATGTAATTCCATTTCAGTCAGAAAGTATAATGATCCTTCAATACACAATGAATTGTTACACCCCTATAAATACATTAAAAAAAAGTCTGTTCTAATCCTATCACTAAATCGACATCTCCTCTCTCTCTTCTCCTCTTTGTAAAGATGGAGTTGGTCTCGATCAAAGAGGAGGCTTCCGAACCAGAACCCGCGTCCGTGAAAGTGGGAGACTCGGAGGAGATCGAGGTCACGGTAAGCGAAAAAGAGTCCCACCTCTCTGCCGCGGCCTCCCACCGCTGCCCCGAATGCGGACGGACCTTCGCTCACTCCGGGCACCTCAAAACCCACCGGCGCGTCCACACGGGAGAGAAACCCTATCGCTGCAGCGAGTGCGGGAAGATATTCACCCAGCTGGGGAACCTCAAAGAACACTGGAGAATCCACACTGGGGAGACCCCTTACCAGTGCCCGGACTGCGAGAAGAGCTTTGCTCACTATGGGAGCCTGCGAACCCACCGGCGCGTCCACACGGGAGAGAAACCGTACCCCTGCGGGGCGTGCGAGAAGAGCTTCGGACAGCTGGAGCACCTCCGGAACCACCTCCGCGTCCACACAGGAGAGAAACCGTTCCACTGCTCCGACTGCGGGAAGAGTTTCAGCCAGGGGGAGCACCTGAAGAAGCACCGACGCACTCACACGGGGGAGAAGCCGTTCCAGTGTGGGGCGTGCGGGCAGAGCTTCAGCCAGCTGGAGAATCTGAGGAAGCATCAGCCCACCCACACCGGGGAGAAGCCTCATCAGTGTGAGAGGTGCGGGAAGTGTTTCACCAGAGCCGGGACCCTGAGCCAGCACCGGAGACTTCACACAGGAGAGAAGCCGTATCGCTGCGGCCGCTGCGGGGGAGGGTTCACCTTCTCCAGCCAGCTCAAAGCTCACCACTGCCAGCCGGAAACTGCCACCTAGTAGAGGCAAAATGTGTTATGGTGGACCAGCGGTTAGAGACAGGGTCTTGTTACCAGGAGGTTCAAATCACCCGGCTCAGCCACTGACTCCTTCTGTGTGTGTGTGTGACCCTGAGCAAGTCACTGAACCTCCTTGTGCTCCGTCCTTCGGATGAGACGTCAAACAAACGAGCTCCTATTGGAAGTGACTCTGCACCTTACAGAATGGACTCACTCAGCTTCATAGATTCCAATGAAAGCTGCTGAATAATGTTCCCTTGTTAACATATTGAATTCCACCCCCTCTATATAGAATGAACTCCCTCAGCTTCATAGAGTCCAATGAAAGCTGCTGAATAATGTTCCCTTGTTAACATATTGAATTCCACCCCCTCTATATAGAATGAACTCCCTCAGCTTCATAGAGTCCAATGAAAGCTGCTGAATAATGTTCCCTTGTTAACATATTGAATTCCACCCCCTCTATATAGAATGAACTCCCTCAGCTTCACAGAGTCCAATGAAAGCTGCTGAATAATGTTCCCTTGTTAACATATTGAATTCCACCCCCTCTATATAGAATGAACTCCCTCAGCTTCACAGAGTCCAATGAAAGCTGCTGAATAATGTTCCCTTGTTAACATATTGAATTCCACACCCTGGGCTTTGTATAGTTTTCCATCTAAATGAACAAATGTTCCGAAATCTAACATGAAAGTCTACTGTAGACTCTTGCGATATTATTACACGATGTTAAATAAAATATCTGAATGATGTGCATATAGTTTCTTTTTATTTATTTTCCTATTATGATGCCTCGGTGATGATAAACTGCAGCTGTACGTTCTGTTTGTCGTGTCGCTCTCAGAACAGAATGACAGAATAGTGGTTTCACTTCCCATGAAGAGCGATGTCACTGACAGGTCAAGCAAACCACATCTTTCTCAAGAAGCTTGTGGTTTTGTCAAAGCCAGACCGCAGACTCTAGGACTTTGAAGAGAACGTCTATCTGTCAGAATTGCCATTGAAAATCAATTAGGGTATAGTCAGCACACTGTGGTCCCGTTCTACCAGCCTCACCCCATTGTAGCTGCCCTATACTTGTGCTACCATTGCCCCTCAGTGTAATACAGAACCATTATTGCATTGCCATTGAAGATCAATTAGGGTATAGTTAGCACACCGTGGTCCCGTTCTACCAGCTTTCCCATTGTGCTTCCATTGCATTAAGGCCTGGGTTCAACCCCATTGCTGTCTCCATTAGACTGTAGCACTGCGTAACCCCACTCCACTTGCAGCATGTTTGTAGAGTCAAAGATGTGTGTGTGTGTCTTTCATCGCTAGCTCAGCCACACCACAGTTAGTGAGGTGTGGGTTTTGCACGTGTCCTATGTGCAGCTCCTGGGGGTCATTAATCTCACCACACACACACGTAGCAAGCAGAGGCTTCTGTATTTGTACGTGCAGACTTACACTGTAGAAACACACACACACACACACACACACACACACACAGCAAGCAGAGGCTTGTGTATTTGTACGTGCAGACTTACACTGTAGAAACACACACGCACACACACAGCAAGCAGAGGCTTGTGTATTTGTACGTGCAGACTTACACTGTAGAAACACACACGCACACACACAGCAAGCAGAGGCTTCTGTATTTGTACGTGCAGACTTACACTGTAGAAACGCGCGCGCACGCACACTGTTTTATTCTGAAGCCCACTGGAAATCACTGAACCACAGGTAGCTTATATTTCTTGCTCTGCTACTGCCTGCTGTAAAAGCACCAGACCCCTGTGCTGTTCTGCAGAGCTGTGAGGGTCTATAAAGACTGCAGTGCTTGTGCTTAACCCAACGCTTGTCATTTGGAGTGAAAGACTGAGTAGCTTCATTCCACTTGTCAGGTAAGTGCATTTCAAGTTCCTTATAACGATTCTGCAGTATCCCCACTGGTTATACTACACATTTACCAGAGTTTACCACAGTTTGTTTTTTTAACATGCTTTACCAGACCTCTCTGTGCTTTACAATGCTTCCCTATGCTTTACCAGACCTCTCTGTGCTTTACAATGCTTCCCTATGCTTTACCACACCTCTCTGTGCTTTACAATGCTTCCCTATGCTCTACCAGACCTCTCTGTGCTTTACAATGCTTCCCTATGCTTTACCAGACCTCTCTGTGCTTTACAATGCTTCCCTATGCTTTACCAGACCTCTCTGTGCTTTACAATGCTTCCCTATGCTTTACCATACCTCTCTGTGCTTTACAATGCTTCCCTATGCTGTACCACACCTCTCTGTGCTTTACAATGCTTCCCTATGCTTTACCAGACCTCTCCGTGCTTTACAATGCTTCCCTATGCTTTACCACACCTCTCTGTGCTTTACAATGCTTCCCTATGCTTTACCAGACCTCTCTGTGCTTTACAATGCTTCCCTATGCTTTACCAGACCTCTCTGTGCTTTACAATGCTTCCCTATGCTTTACCAGACCTCTCTGTGCTTTACAATGCTTCCCTATGCTTTACCACACCTCTCTGTGCTTTACAATGCTTCCCTATGCTTTACCACACCTCTCTGTGCTTTACAATGCTTCCCTATGCTTTACCAGACCTCTCTGTGCTTTACAATGCTTCCCTATGCTTTACCAGACCTCTCCGTGCTTTACAATGCTTCCCTATGCTTTACCAGACCTCTCTGTGCTTTACAATGCTTCCCTATGCTTTACCACACCTCTCTGTGCTTTACAATGCTTCCCTGTGCTTTACCACACCTCTCTGTGCTTTACAATGCTTCCCTATGCTTTACCAGACCTCTCTGTGCTTTACAATGCTTCCCTGTGCTTTACCAGACCTCTCTGTGCTTTACAATGCTTCCCTATGCTTTACCACACCTCTCTGTGCTTTACAATGCTTCCCTATGCTTTACCACACCTCTCTGTGCTTTACAATGCTTCCCTATGCTTTACCACACCTCTCTGTGCTTTACAATGCTTCCCTATGCTTTACCACACCTCTCTGTGCTTTACAATGCTTCCCTATGCTTTACCAGACCTCTCTGTGCTTTACAATGCTTCCCTATGCTTTACCACACCTCTCTGTGCTTTACAATGCTTCCCTATGCTTTACCACACCTCTCTGTGCTTTACAATGCTTCCCTATGCTTTACCAGACCTCTCTGTGCTTTACAATGCTTCCCTATGCTTTACCACACCTCTCTGTGCTTTACAATGCTTCCCTATGCTTTACCAGACCTCTCTGTGCTTTACAATGCTTCCCTATGCTTTACCAGACCTCTCTGTGCTTTACAATGCTTCTCTGTGCTTTACCAGACCTCTCTGTGCTTTACAATGCTTCCCTATGCTTTACCAGACCTCTCTGTGTTTTACAATGCTTCCCTATGCTTTACCAGACCTCTCTGTGCTTTACAATGCTTCTCTGTGCTTTACCAGACCTCTCTGTGCTTTACAATGCTTCTCTGTGCTTTACCAGACCTCTCTGTGCTTTACAATGCTTCCCTATGCTTTACCAGACCTCTCTGTGCTTTACAATGCTTCTCTGTGCTTTACCAGACCTCTCTGTGCTTTACAATGCTTCCCTATGCTTTACCACACCTCTCTTTCCCAGAGCTATTTCTCTTAGACCAGGTGAGCTATGAATAATATTAAAGGGATTATTGATCTATTTATCATCAGCATTTTAATGTTTAGGACGTGTGATCTATTTATAACATCAGCATCCTCTTTGTCCTTATTTTTTGGAATGTTAAGGGCTTGAGATCTACCTTTGCAAGAGATGTCAGATCATATGTACGCAGCATCACATTGTGCTGGGCGCTGTATAAATACACCATCGCTAGATGATTTTACCGTCGGACTCCGGTCCTCTTTGGACGCAGACAGCAGGATCAATTCACCACACAGACTCGGGTGAGTGAAACGGAGTAGTACGAAGAGCTCAGAGACAAACTGCAAATGAAGGGATAAGCGACCTGTTTTTAAGAATTTAATATCAAAACTAATTTCCGTTATTGAAAAAAAAAAAAATAGGATGTAGTCAATTGAGAAATGGATTTTAAAAATGTAGAAATGGATTATATATATAAAGCTTTTTCATAGGAATCCGGTGCTGACGTCACAAGGCATCACTGTG
The DNA here is from genome assembly GCF_902713425.1 of Acipenser ruthenus. NCBI lineage: Eukaryota > Metazoa > Chordata > Actinopteri > Acipenseriformes > Acipenseridae > Acipenser > Acipenser ruthenus. The sequence continues at coordinate 382,477 of NW_026708843.1, forward strand.
CCTGTCTGTAACCTGTGCCGTTGTCCCTCGAATGAGACGAGAACGAAATTCACCAAGTTTAGAAATCAGGGTTTCAGAAACCCTCTCTCACTGGCTGCGATGGCTTTTTGTCTACTTTATTGTTTTCAGCTCTTTTATCAAAATGAAGAGAATCCCTGATGATGTTTTCACTTTCCAATTTGAAAACTTGCAACTAGCCACGGGCAGACACGACACGTGGCTGTGCCAGATTCGGAGCGTGAACGGGGGTGAGGCTGATTTACAGGTGTTCAAAAACGAAGACTCTGGACACGCAGAGGAAATCTGTCTGCGAGAAAACGAAGCTGCAATTAAAAAAGCTGATCGATCTGAAATAACCTGGTACCTGTCCTGGAGCTCCTGCGGAACATGCGCGTCTCAAATAATTGAATTTGTGGAGAAGCACCCCAATGTGAAGCTGAATATCTTCGTTTCCCGGCTGTATTACTGTGAAGAACCTGACAATCTGGCATCAAAAACACCTGAAAAACAAACTGAAATTAAACAAAAAATTAAACTTTGCAGAGAGGGCTTAGGCAATCTTAAACAGCATGAAAGAATTGACTTAAAAGTGATGACCTTAAACCGTGAGTTATTATTATTATTATTATTATTATTATTATTATTATTATTATTATTATTATTAGACAATCCGTTTTGTTTTCTGCTTTGGGGATGTGTGAGAAGACTCACACACAAACAACCTGAAGTCTCGTTTTCAGAGTATAAGGTGTGCCAGTCGCTTTGATTGCTGTGACTGTATAGATACAGAGAGTTTACTGGTTCATAGGGACTGATTTGTGTCTTGTGTTCCTTTATTCAGATTTCCAGGACTGTTTTGATCGATTTGTTGAATTTAAACCCTGGGGAAAGCTTGAAGAAGATTCACAATTCTATGCTGAGAAACTGAAACAGATAACGGTAAGGACATCTGATAATCAGCATACAGTGTTCAAGCAGGATGTATATACACTCAATCGAGAAATTCAAAGATAGATGGTCTGTTATAAGTGACTAGAAAGAAAGTGTACAACAATGCTGATTACAGACGCTGGATCACTGCTGTTGATAACTCTGTATCATATTTTAGGGCGCTGATCCCAGACTGGCGTTTTGAAACGCCTCCCCTGTGCGCTGCGGCTGCCTGCATGAAACACAGCAGCAGACTTCCACTGAGAAAGAGCAGCGGAACCGACAGCGCGGGACACGGGCGTGATCCGGACAAGCAGCAATCTGCACTCTCTGCGTCATCTCTTATTATAGACCTCACTCTGTAGCTGCAACACCACACGCTTTAAAGACAGGCTTAGACACCCCTCTCTTTCAACTGTCTTTTATTCAATTAAGTATCATTCATACCTGTCAGCGTGTGGGTGTCCTTTTTTATGTGTGTATTTTAAACTTTTTATGGGCTTTTAATCGATTATTTCACGCAATTAAATCTTTTGCAAAGGACGGAAAATTAAATTATTGTTTGGAGAAAAAAAAAACTTGTCTTGTTTATTCTCACCATGATATTAAAACATTCATACTTCAATTTTGAATCTATACCTATATGAAAATAAATCTGTTGGTTAGGGGGAAATATTATTATTATTTTTTGTTGGGATGATACATGAACTCAGCAAAACAGAAGACAGGGAGCTAGCGCTCTTGTGGTTTAAATATGTCACCAGAAACCCTCGATAGAATTATAGCCTTATTATGCAAAGCTGGGTGTACATTATTATTATTATTATTATTATTATTATTATTATTATTATTATTATTAGACCATCCATTTTTGATGTGCACAAAAGGTTTAAATTCACTGCTGTTGAATTAGCAGACAACTGATCTACTGTCTAATGCCCTTGATAATGCTAAGAGCCCTTGCTATTATAGACGATACTGTAGCGCACAAACACACTGTTTCAATAAAGTTATTCTATTGCTCGTAAATAAACAATAATAACAATAAATATAAACTTGTCTACTGACCTCAGTAGGGGTTTGCTTTGTTTTAAAATGCAAATTTTTTTTTCAATACAAATGGGTTGTATTTCTGTTGCAAATTCCCCTACCAAAACTCCCATTCGTACATACAGCCCTATGCAGCTGTATTAGAACACCATTCATCTTATGACACACCTACATTATATATATATATATATATATATATATATATATATATATATATATATATATATATATATATATAATTTATTTCTTAGCAGACACCCTTTATCCAGGGCGACTTACAATTGTTACAAGATATCACATTATTTTTACATACAATTCCCCATTTATACAGTTGGGTTTTTACTGGAGCAATCTAGGTAAAGTACCTTGCTCAAGGGTACAGCAGCAGTGTCCCCCACCTGGGATTGAATCCATGACCCTCCGGTCAAGAGTCCAGACCTCTAACCACTACTCCACACTGCTGCTATCTATATATCTTGGTCATTTGGTAGATTTTTGTTGTTGAGTCGGTAGTGGTCAGGGCTCTAAAAGTCCATTCGACCCATCACGGCTCATCCCTTGTTATCTCCCCATAGCACAGCGTTATATTCATGTTTACACAGCGGTTGCTCAAACAACGAACCATGCCTTACTGCAAAGCTTAGCATAGGCAGGGTATAGGGACAAAGCGTGAGGCCATATATTGTGTGTATGTATGTATGTATGTATGTATGTATGTATGTATGTATGTATGTATGTATGTATGTATGTATGTATGTATGTATGTATGTATGTATGTATGTATGTATGTATGTATGTATGTATGTATGTATGTATGTATGTATGTATGTATGTATGTATGTATGTATGTATGTATGTATGTATGTATGTATGTATGTATGTATGTATGTATGTATGTATGTATGTATGTATGTATATATATATATATAAATATATATATAACATAGGGCAGCAGTGTGGAGTAGTGGTCAGGGCTCTGGACTCTTGACCGGAGGGTTGTGGGTTCAATCCCAGTGGGGACACTGCTGCTGTACCCTTGAGCAAGGTACTTTACCTAGATTGCTCCAGTAAAAACCCAACTGTATAAATGGGGAATTGTATGTAAAAATAATGTGATATCTTGTAAAAAGTGTAAGTCGCCCTGGATAAGGGCGTCTGCTAAGAAATAAATAATAATAATAATAATAATAATAATAATAATTATTATTTTAAATGATCGCCAGATTCTCCAATGCATTTTTTGCAATTTTTAAAAAAATAATAATAATAACAATAATTCGACCAATGCAACTTTTGCAAAATGAGAAGAAAAAAAATATCTACAACTGCATGCGTTTTTCTAATATGATTAAAATATTTAGCAATGAGTGAAAAGCAGTCGTCACCTCAGGTGATGGTGGTGGTAGGGGGGCGGGGGTGATGGTGGGGGAGCAGGGGTGAAATAAACTCCTAATTTGGAGGGAAACGCTGAGTGGCTTCTTTCGACTTGTCAGGTAAGTGCATTTCAAGCTCCTGATAACCGTTTCCATTCTTGGTAATCTTTAAAACACAGCGCTGCTATTGGCTCACTCACGCTAGAGATTAGTGTATAAAAAGAGGAGTCAAAAAGTGAAGATTCACTCCTGCTCTTCTGGATTCGAGGTAAGACGGATCAACCGCTTCTATTTGTTTTTCATCCCAGCTGATTTTGCGTCTCTGTTAATTCTGATTAATTCTCTTATTCCAGTCCAGCGCTGAAGAAAGTTACTCTGCTTAAAATATCGACTTGTTTCTTTCTCCAGATTCGTTTTCACGGGGAAACTCAATATAAACAAATTTTCAAAACACGATTTATAAATGAACTTATTATTGCATTCAGGGGTTAATTTGTAGATACGGTTCTCCCCACTCGCTCAAAAAGGCATCAGATCTGGGATCCGGCACAAATTAACCCCTGTATTATTTATTAATCTATTAGAAGCAGATTGGTGTTTATATATATATATATATATATTTGCATTAAATCTTCTCTGTATTATGCTTGTTATTATTTGTTCAAATAGCTTTCACGTGTTTAAAAATACCCAACGTTTTTTTTTTTTTTGTTTATTTCTTAGCAGACGTCCTTATCCAGGGCGACTTACAATTGTTACAAGATATCACATTATTTTTACATACAATTCCCCATTTATACAGTTGTGTTTTTACTGGAGCAATCTAGGTAAAGTACCTTGCTCAAGGGTACAGCAGCAGTGTCCCCCACCAGGGATTGAACCCACGACCCTCCGGTCAAGAGTCCAGAGCCCTAACCACTACTCCACACTGCTGCCCTTGGCTTTGCCGTGGGGTCAATATTTAGGAACATTTGTTGTAGAATAACTGTAGAGAACGATCCGCTTCGAATGTGACAACGCGACTGTTTTTTTGCTTAGATTAATATTATGTTTAAATCGTGAAATATCTTAATCTATAGACTGTGAAGTAAGCAAGTTTTTACGGTGAAAAAAACAGCCCTCTTTAAAATTCAGCTGACTGAGAAATGTGAATTGGGGCTGACCACGATTGTACAGCAGCGGGCAAACGTTTTGTAGCACCTACAATTTTAGGACTGAGACAATTAAATAAATAAAAAATAATATATTTCTCCTTTATACAACATATCGAAACGCTGGGCAGCTGGCTCTTTGAGCTAGTATATTATTATTATTATTATTATTATTATTATTATTATTATTATTATTATTATTATTATTATTATTATTATTATTTATTTCTTAGCAGACCCCCTTATCCAGGGCGACTTACATGGTTCCAGAGACCATTAAAAAATGAATCAACAACAACAAAAATCTACCAAAGGACAAAGATACATAGATAGTAACAGTGTGGAGTAGTGGTTAGGGCTCTGGACTCTTGACCGGAGGGTCGTGGGTTCAATCCCAGGTGTGGGACACTGTTGCTGTACACTTGAGCAAGGTATTTTACCTAGATTGCTCCAGTAAAAACCCAACTGTATAAATGGAAAAATAATATGTAACTTTATTGTGACTGAGCTTGAGTAACCCCTGTGACTTAGAGTTTTTATGAGTATATGATTACAGTTAATATACTTTCTTTTATTGACAGATTCTGCACACGTTTCGTTCTCATCCCTGATTCCCACAAACAGGTCTGTGAAGTTCTTATCCGGTTGGTGAAGAAGGAACAGCGGAGATGAATCCCGCAGCGCTCTCGATTCTTCTTCTGTCTGCCGCGGCACTGCTGGAGCTTCCACAGGTTGTGCTTCTATAGATTTCGTTGTTCTGCGCTTACCTGCTTGTCTTTCATAACTAAGGCTGGATTATTTTCACGGTTATCACAGATTTCTCGATTTCCGTGAAGTGTACCCATTGCCTAATGTTTAGTTCGCTGTGAAAATTGCCGTTTCTTAAAGAACAGTCTAAATATCCACTTTTTTAATCAATTAAAAATAAATCAGGCCAACGTTTGCCTGACTGAGGCGCTGCCTGTCACGCTGCGTTCAGGAACCTGGCAGCCGGTTTAGTGTGTTTCCTTCCTGGTAAATGATTGAACCCACACTGCACAGAGCTGCACGATTTCTTTGGCTCTGGCGCGCCAGTGGGTTAAGGATGTGAAAACAGCATATACTGTTTCACCTTTACTGGAGCAATCTAGGTAAAGTACCTCGCTCAAGTGTACAGCAGCAGTGTCCTCCACTAGGGATTGAACCCACGACCCTCCGGTCAAGAGTCCAGAGCCCTAACCACTACTCCACACTGCTGCCCTTGGCTTTGCCGTGGGGTCAATATTTAGGAACATTTGTTGTAGAATAACTAGAGAACGATCCGCTTCGAATGTGACAACGCGACTGGTTTCTGCTTAGATTAATATTATGTTTAAAAATTGAAATATCTTAATCTATAGACTGTGAAGTAAGCAAGTTTTTACGGTGAAAAAAACAGCCCTCTTTAGAATTCAGCTGACTGAGAAATGTCGTTTGGGGCTGACCACGATTGTACAGCAGCGGGCAAACGTTTTGTAGCACCTACAATTTTAGGACTGAGACAATTAAATAAATAAAAAAATAATATATTTCTCCTTTATACAACATATCGAAACGCTGGGCAGCTGGCTCTTTGAGCTAGTATATTATTATTATTATTTATTTATTTATTTATTTATTTATTTATTTATTTATTTATTTATTAGCAGATCCCCTTATCCAGGGCGACTTACAGTCGTAAACAAAAATACATTTCAAGAATCACAATACAAGTAATAATACAATTAAGAGCAAGATAAATACAATGACTTTGGTTCTAGCAAGTACAAGTGTGACAAAATACGATTCAATAACGGAGCAGATAACAGTGTCAGTGATAGTTACATCAGGATATAATTAAATACAAAATACTACAGATTAAATAACACTTGACAGATTACAGTACTCTAAAGTACAGGATTAAATGCATATATATGGCAGCAGCTGTACAATATATTGCAAATATATAAACTCTTAACTTCTCTGAAGACCCGCATTCACACACCCATCCGGCTTTGTAATAAGCTACAGATGTTCTGCAGCAAGCCGGGCTGTGTGTGTTTCTGATTTCTAAACGAAATGCAAGTCTTTATTTTATTTTGTATGTTGATTGTATTTCGCGTGGGGGATGTTTTTGCATTGCGGTTTATCATTAAGTGAAGCTAATATTACACTTGTTTGCAAAGCATCGCGCTTCTATTGCTTTACAATGCGCGTGTCAGGCATGCCCGGGCTCGTGCGGGTCATTAAACTGGGGTTCTGATGCACGTGTTCTTTATTATTATTATTTTTTTTTCAGATAAAATGTGACGGCCCAATACCAATGGACATGGCTGAAGATGCCCTTGATTGTCAATATCGCGTCTGTAGAGATACAATTTTAAAGACATATAACCGTGAATATATTCTAAAAGAATTAGGTAAATACCCAGAACTACAAGCTGCATGGATAGAAGCGGAGAAAATAATGAACGTTCCAGAATATAAGGAATTGAGTCTTCTCCAAGCCACGGCAATCCGTGTTTATACTATGGACAGTAAGCATAGTCACAGCACCACGTTAAACGAGGCAGTTAGAACAGGACTGAAATATTACAGCACCTTTCCATTCAAGGCGTGGCATTTTCATTTGACAGATGCCCTGGAATCACTGAGATCCAATAATCCTCAAACGTACGTGGTGTACAGAGGAGTTCGCAAAACATTCACGTCTACTAAAGATAAAATTGTAAGGTTTGGGTACTTTGCTTCAGCCTCTAAAAACCAAAAAGTAGCAGAGGAGTTTAGAACAGAAAAAGGGGGCTCCGCAAAAGGAACATTGTTCACAATAAGACAACCCTTTGGTGTGTCCATTGAAAAGTATTCATACAATAAATCGGAAGAAGAGGTACTCTTTCTGCCTTTTGAACAATTTCGAGTGACTGAAGTGAAAGAAAATGGCATTCAACTGGAAAATATTAATAACCAGACAAGTAACTGCAGATGTCGCGGAGGCGCCACTGTGTTTAAAGTCTCCTGTGTTATTTGGCCGCTCATACTCATGCAAGTACTGTAGATACTGCAGGAGCATTGGGGGAGCAATCCCATCTGTATTGACGTGGTCATCGATGCAGCTCTGGCCAAAAGATTTGAATCACCCTATGCAACTAACAAATATCGCTTCATAAAGTCGAATGAGACCTGCTGAATAATGTTAACATATTGAATTACAAGCCGCTTTGAAGTTGTTTCATATATTTTTAAGCGTATATACTTTTGTATTAGTAAAAAAAAAAAAATGCTGTTTAAATGTAAAAGTAATCAATTTTCTTCTTCTCTGTCTGATTTAAATCTGCAGCTTAATAAAACGCATTTGCAAATCAATAAAGAATGTTGTTTGGTCTTTAATGTTGAAACCCACCTGCAAACAAATCTCACGATGACGCTCCCCTGCCGGTAATCCAGCGCGTGCAGGCGTCACGTGACGAGAGGGACTTTCTTCAGCACACCTAACTAATTTAATGCTAGTGCTGATCGGGGTCTGCGAAACCGGCCCTTACGCGCTGTGGTGGCTTCGTGCTGAAGTCTAGAGAGTGAGTGAATGTTGTGTAGAGTGGATGCAACTATGACTGGATGGTTCCAACACATCAAACTGGATCACGCAACACACTCCACAGTGCTTTGTAAGAGGGAGGTAAGTAGGACTGAAAAAAGTGTACCTGCTAGCTAGTCTAAAGCTATAGGGTGTCAGAATATTACATCTTTGCGTTTTACTTTTTTCAGCGTTTTAACTAGCTTTTTATCTTACATTACTTTCACATTTTATAATTAAAACCGCATTTTTTTAAAAAAAAAAGAATAATACAATTTTATTGTGTTATTTAGTTTTAGACTGTTTTTTTTCAATTCAAGATTTGATTTATTTATTGATTGATTTGTGAAGCGCTTTGGGATCCTTGTGAAATAAGGCACTATAGAAATTTGAATTATTTTTTTAATTTCTTAATAGACGCCCTTATCCAGGGCGACTTACAATTGTTACAAGATATCACATTATTTTTTTACATACAATTCCCCATTTATACAGTTGGGTTTTTACTGGAGCAATCTAGGTAAAGTACCTTGCTCAAGAGTACAAGGTGTCCCCCACCTGGGATTGAACCCACGACCCTCCGGTCAAGAGTCCAGAGCCCTGACCACTACTCCACACTGCTGCCCTATACATAGGTATTACTACCAGTGTGAGGAATGGTTATGCATTTATATTTAGTTTACCCCAGTTTGCCGTGTTTTTAAAGATTCATCTCTTTCTCACATTCTAAATGCTCTTATAAGAAAGCTTACGCAACGTGACGTCACACGACGTTTCCATTGGCTTTCTCATGATAAAGATTAGTGAATAGAAAGCCATGTTCAAAAAAACAAAGTGAAGATTGCTGGTGTCGGGAGCTGCCCACTGAATGATACAGCTTTGAATCATCAATGGCTGGAAAAATAAAAAGTTAGCGTTGACGGATTAAGAAAGTCCAGGGTTCAATTAAGCGACTGAGAACTCGAGAACTCGAACACAAACCGGAAGACTCTGCGGCTCTCCGGGACCAGGGCTGCAGACCCCTGGACTAATGCAAGTGCAAAGCCAGTAAGATGTTTGTGTGTTTATGAGTTACTAACAATCCTTTTAAACTGTAAAGAAACGGAGCTCTAGCATGTGATGAACCGCACAAAGAAGACAGGATGTGAAAACAAACAGTGAAATGAAATGCGAGAGTGACTGAACACCGTCACCGTTTAAAACAAACACAAGATGACCCGGAAGATGGGTTAAAGTTTTTATTTATTTTTTTAATGTATTTTTGCTATTGTTGCAATTATTGTTATTAAGAATGTATTTTTGTATAAAATATGCAAAAGTACATAGGCAGAGTGTCTCTCTCTCTCTCTCTCTCTCTCTCTCTCTCTCTCTCTCTCTCTCTCTCTCTCTCTCTCTCTCTCTCTCTCTCTCTCTCTCTCTCTCTCTCTATATATATATATATATATATATAACACGAGTCCCCAGTAATGTTGTTGAAAGCTGACACCCTGGGATCCTTCAAGAAGCTGCTTGATGAGATTCTGGGATCAATAAGCTACTAACAACCAAACGAGCAAGATGGGCTGAATGGCCTCCTCTCGTTTGTAAACTTTCTTATGTTCTTAATTGTGTGTGAGTGGGTGGAGATAGGTGGAGAGAGGTGGAGAGAGAGAGAGAGAGAGAGAGAGAGGAGGGAGAGAGAGAGAGAGAGACAGACAGACAGACAGACAGACAGACAGACAGACAGGCTCAGTTTGTCGGCTCCTCAGGAGCGGCGACTTGTGCAGTTCAAACATAGACACAGTCATTAAGGAGACGGCAGTAGCTGTGCTAGGGGAGAGGAAAGTGAAACTGATAGCTAGCATGCCTCAGTGCCTGAAGCGGTGCGCCTGCAATTGTGTATGCGGTGACGCCGTGCTACAAACCGTTTGTATCCCGTACTACAGAACACGCATTCCCTTGATCCGAACACCAATGTCCGAGTCTCCAATGGTGTCCAGCCGCCGGTTGACGTGATTCTGCGGACTACTCCTCTCCTTCACAGCGAGTGAAATGAATTTCGCCTGCTAAATAATGTTCTAAAGCTGCTGAATAATGTTCCATTGTTAACATATTGAATTCCACACCCTCAATATAGAATGAACTCCCTCAGCTTCATAGAGTCCAATGAAAGCTGCTGAATAATGTTCCCTTGTTAACATATTGAATTCCACCCCCTCTATATAGAATGAACTCCCTCAGCTTCATAGAGTCCAATGAAAGCTGCTGAATAATGTTCCCTTGTTAACATATTGAATTCCACACCCTCTATATAGAATGAACTCACTCAGCTTCATAGAGTCCAATGACAGCTGCTGAATAATGTTCCCTTGTTAACATATTGAATTCCACCCCCTCTATATAGAATGAACTCACTCAGCTTCATAGAGTCCAATGAAAGCTGCTGAATAATGTTCCCTTGTTAACATATTGAATTCCAAACCCTCTATATAGAATGAACTCCCTCAGCTTCATCGAGATATCATTTGGTAGTTTCTTTGATTACATGATGTTAAATAAAATATTTAAATCATGTTCAAATAGTTTATTTTTTATTGTTATGTCTCAATCCTAAAACTCTAGGTTATGAAAAACCGTAGCTGAACATTCTGCTTGTGCTGTCGCACACAGGAAATGCTGACAGAATTGTGGTTTCACTTCACATTAAAAGCGTCTCTGAGCAGCCAAACCACAGGTATTGAATCTTTCTCAAGAAGCTCGTGGTTTTGTTAAAACAAGCCAGCAGACACTTGGAGTCTGAAGAGTGTGTCTGTCTGTCTGCATTGCCACTAGAGGTCATTTAGGGTTCAGATATGCATTTGTCGTAATAGGAGAAAAATCTGCAATGCATTTTTGTAATAGGAATGCATGGTTGTAATATGATGGGGGTGAAAACAACACCACACTTGTAAATAGTGATTTTATTTTGTGTTATATTTATTACTTTATATTTGAGCTGGTTTCACATTAAAATCGTCTCTCAGCAGCCAAACCACAGGTATTGCATCTTTCTCAAGAAGCTCGTTGTTTTTTCTTTTTTTCTTTTATTTATTTATTTTTAAATGATCGCCAGATTCTCCAATGCATTTTTTGCAATATTTAAAAAAATAATAATAATAACAATATCTCGACCAATGCAACTTTTGTAAAAGGAGAAGAAAAAAAAATATCTACAACTGCATGCGTTTTTCTAATATGATTAAAATATTTTGCAATGAGTGAAAAGCAGTCGTCACCTTAGGTGATGGTGGTGGTAGGGGGGCGGGGGTGATGGGGCGGGGGCGGGGGTGAAATAAACTCCTCATTTGGAGGGAAACGCTGAGTGGCTTCTTTCGACTTGTCAGGTAAGTGCATTTCAAGTTCCTGTAACCGTTTCCTTTCTTGATAATCTTTATAACACAGCACTTCTATTGGCTCACTCACGCTAGAGATTAGTGTATAAAAAGAGAAGTCAAAAAGTGAAGATTCACTCCGGCTCTTCTGGATTTGAGGTAAGACGGATCAACCGCTTCTATTTGTTTTTCATCCCAGCTGATTTTGCGTCTCTGTTCATTCCGATTAATTCTCTTATTCCAGTCCAGCGCTGAAGAAAGTTACTCTGCTGAAAATATCCACTTGTTTCTTTCTCCAGATTCGTTTTCAGGGGGGAAGCACCAAACCCAATATAAACACATTTGCAAAATACACTTAATAAATGAACGTATTATTGCATTCACGGGTTAATTTGTAGATACAAAGATAACGGATCTTATCATGAATTAAGGAAGAGCGATCGCATTTTTTATTTATGGGAGGTGGCGGGGGGGGGGGGGGGGGGGGGGGGTTGTCGTGTCTTATTGCTGGTGTCGCGAACAATACCAGCGGGCGGATCGACGATCTAATGAATAGGAGCGACTCTGTTGTTAAGTGCGATCCGGCCCAAATTGTCCCCTGATTGTATTATTTATTAATCTATTAGAAGCAGATTGGTGTTTTTTTATTTTTAATATTTGCATTGGATCTTTTCTGTATTATGCTTGTTATTATTTGTTCAAATACCTTTCACGTGTACAAAAATACCCAAGGTTTTTTTCTTTTGTTTCCTGACGCCCTTATCCAGGGCGACTAACAATTGTTACAAGATATCACATTATTTTAACATACAATTACCCATTTATACAGCTGGGTTTTTACTGGAGCAATCTAGGTAAAGTACCTTGCTCAAGGGTACAGCAGCAGTGTCCCCCACCTGGGATTGAACCCACGACCCTCCGGTCAGGAGTCCAGAGCCCTAAACACTACTCCAAACTGCTGCCCGTTGCACGGTTACACAAAGGTGTGGAGTGTGGTGTGTGGAGTAGTGGTGAGGGCTCTGGACTCTTGACCGGAGGGTCGTTGGTTCAGTCCCAGTTGGGGGGGACGCTGCTGCTGTACCCTTGAGCAAGGTACTTTACCTAGATTGCTCCAGTGAAAACCCAACTGTATAAATGAGGAATTGTATGTAAAAATAATGTGATATCTTGTAACAATTGTAAGTCGCCCAGGATCAGGGCGTCTGCTAAGAAATAAATAAATAATAAGGAAATATTTAATAACAGTAAATATTATTTCCTTTGTTGTTAGATTCCTCGCACGTCCTACAAACAGGTCTGTGAAGTTCTTATCCGGTTGGTGAAGAAGGAACAGCGGAGATGAATCCCGCAGCGCTCTCGATTCTTCTTCTGTCTGCCGCGGCATTGCTGGAGCTTCCACAGGTTGTGCTTCTATAGTTTTCGTTGTTCTGCGCTTACCTGCTTGTCTTTCATAACTAAGACTGTATTATTTTTTTTCACGGTTATCACAGATTTCTCGATTTCCGTGAAGTGTACCCATTGCCTAATGTTTAGTTCGCTGTGAAAATTCCCGTTTCTTAAAGAACAGTGTAAACATCCATATTTTTTTAATCACTTAAAAATAAATACAGCCCACGTTTGCCTGATTGAGGCGTCTTTATTTTATTTTGTATGTTGATTGCATTTCGCGTGGGGGATGTTATTGCAATGCGGTTTATTATTAAGTGAAGCTAATATTACACTTGTTTGCAAAGCATCGTGCTTCTATTGCTTTACAATGCGCGTGTCAGGGACGCCCGCGCTCGTGCGGGTCGTTAAACTGGGGTTATGATTGTTTATTTTTATTGTTTTTTTTTCAGATAAAATGTGAGGACCCAATAGAAATGGACATGGCTGAAGATGCCCTTGATGATAAATACCGCGCCTGTGGAGATGAAATGTTAAATAAATTTAACCCTAAATATATTCTAAAAGAATTAGGTGCATTCCGAGAAAACCCAAAACTACTTGAGGCATGGGAAGAAGCAGAAGAAAGAATGAAGAAGCTAAGCTCTCAGGAATTGAGTCTTCTCCAAGCCACGGCAATCCATGTTTACACTATGGACAGTAAGCATAATTACAGCGCCAAGTTAAACGAAGCAGTTAGAGCAGGAGGAAAAAATTACGACAACTTTCCATTCAAGGCGTGGCATTTTCATTTGACAGACGCCCTGATAAAACTGAGATCCAAGAATCCTCAAACTTACGTGGTGTACAGAGGAGTTAGCAAAATATTCACGTCTACTGAAGATGACATTGTACGTTTTGGGTACTTTGCTTCAACCTCTAAAAACAAAAGCGTAGCAGAGGGGTTTAGAAAAGGAACAGGGGGCTCCACAAAAGGAACATTGTTCACAATAACAAGCTACTTTGGTGTGTCCATTGAAAAGTATTCACAAAATGAATCTCAAAAAGAGGTGCTCATTCCACCTTTTGAAATGTTTCGAGTGACTAAAGTGAATGGAAATGAAATCCAACTGGAACATATTATGGGAGGCGCCACTGTGTTTAAAATCCAGCACACTCTGACTGTCTTCTGTGTTATTTGGCCACTCATACTCATGCAAACACTTTAGATACCTCTGTATTACTCTATTACTAGAAAAAAAAAAGCTGTTTAAATGTAAAAGTAATCAATTTTCTTCTTCTCTGTCTGATTTAAATCTGCAGCTTAATAAAAAAAAATCATTTGCAAATCAATAAAGAATGCCGTTTGGTCTTTAATCTTGAAACATACCTGCAAACTAGCAACCCATGGGGACGTGTGATGCAGGGATGGTAATCAGACTCCTGTTCCACAGCAGTGTCGTCCAGTCCAGGTTTTACTACCAGCTTGATCAGCCCCCAGTGTGTCTAGCTAACAAGCTCAGGTGTGTCTGATTATTAAACTCCCAGTGAAACCAGGACTGGATCACACTGCTATTATTATTTATTTCTTAGCAGACGCCCTTATCCAGGGCGACCTACAATTGTTACAAGGCATCACATTATTTTTACATACAATTCCTCATTTATACAGTTGGGGTTTTACTGGAGCAATCTAGGTAAAGTACCTTGCTCAAGGGTACAGCAGCAGTGTCCCCCACCTGGGATTGAACCCACGACCCTCCGGTCAAGAGTCCAGAGCCTTAACCACTACTCCACACTCCTGCCCTATGCATAGGTATTACTAGCAGTTTGAGGAATGGTTATGCATTTATATTAGTTCAGCCCAGTTTGCCGTGTTTTTAAAGATGAATCTCTTTCTCACATTCTAAATGCTCTTATAAGAAAGCTTACACAACGTGACGTCACACGACGCTTCCATTGGCTTTCTCATGATAAAGATTAGTGAATAGAAAGCCATGTTCAAAAAAACAAAGTGAAGATTGCTGGTGTCGGGAGCTGCCCACTGAATGATACAGCTTTAAATCATCAATGGCTGGAAAAATAAAAAGTCAGCGTTGACGGATTAAGAAAGTCCAGGGTTCAATTAAGCGACTGAGAACTCGAGAACTCGAACACAAAGCGGAAGACTCTGCGGCTCTCCGGGACCAGGGCTGCAGACTCCTGGACTAATGCAAGCGCAAAGCCAGTAAGATGTTTGTGTGTTTATGAGTTACTAACAATCCCTTTAAACTGTAAAGAAACGGAGCTCTTGCATGTGATTAACCGCGCAAACAAGACAGGATGTGAAAAGAAACAGTGAAATGAAATGCGAGAGTGACTGAACTGCTGTACCCTTGAGCAAGGTACTTTGAACACCGTCACCGTTTACAACAAACACAAGATGACCCGGAAGATGGGTTAAAGTTTTTATTTATTTTTTTAATGTATTTTTGCTATTGTTGCAATTATTGTTATTAAGAACGTATTTTTGTATAAAATATGGAAAAGTACATAGGCAGAATCTCTCTCTCTGAAACCGGCAATTACACGCTGTGGTGGCTTCGTGCTGGAGTCTAGAGAGAGAGTGAATGTTGCCTAGCGTGCGCGATTCCAACACATCAAACTGGATCACGCATTAGGATTGAAAAAAGTAATTCACAGGAATAACACATTTATTAGGTTTTGGGGACTTACAATAGTTACAAGATATCACATTATTTTAACATAGAATTCCCCATTTATACAGTTGGGTTTTTACTGGAGCAATCTTTTTCTTTTATATGTAGGGCTAGGATATCTGATCCGTTAACAGTGTAGCTGTTTTACAGCAGCTGTTATAAAAAGCATCACATTGTCAAGCCCATTAAATTGTTGCTTCTTGCAGGATTTTTTTTCATAGCTCGCTTTACCAATAATAATAATTTTGCATTGTGTAGAAACACGCTACTTAAAAGGTCTCTGAGCCCTTGCCACAAAGACGGCCGGAGGGGGTGGCGTCAGACCAGAGCCAGGAAATAAACAACAGAGAGGTGTGGTTTGGTGGAGCTGAGCGAATGGTTTCAGAACAGAAAATAAAAAGGCTGTAAACATACAAAAACACAGGACACGGCACTTCACGCCAAAATAAACAGACAAACAAAAACGGACTAACATTTAAACAAACGGTGGATGAACAGACAAACAAACACGGTGAGTACAAATAACTTATATTTACTTTCTTTCACTTTCAGTTACTCCTTCTCCACACCCGTTCTCCACTCTCGAACACCCAACAACCCCGAGTGAATGAAAATGTGTCTATATATACTGTTGTGCTGGGATTCAATTACTAATTAATTATTCACTTGAATCCCAGCACGTGAATTCATTACGTGCAACCCCGTGCTCACATATTACATTTAACCAGCACGTGAAGTGATTTGTGCTCTCCTCGTGCCTAAATACAAATCTACTTTTTTAAATACACATGAAACACAGACCCGTTTATATCCCGCGTACCAATCTCTATACACCAACATTAACACACAACACTTAACACACAAATGCACACAGGGGCGGGGCACATTGTCACAGCCCTCTAAATTAAATATTTATTATTATTATTATTATTATTATTATTATTATTATTATTATTATTATTATTACCTTACGTATACTTAATAAAGCAGACTCCCCTTTTGTTAACCATTTATTCTTTATATATACAGTGTTTTTTTCATTTACTTACCGTTGATAATAAGTAATCTATTTCTTGTATAATCTGGGACTTGGCCAGACAACTTGTCTTTAACAGCCTGGGAACAAGACTATATAAACATGATAATCTTGTCATAAAACCAATAATTATTAACCTTTACTGGAAGTAGCACACGGCTCATTTGAACCCTTTCAGTTTCAATTATTATTATTATTATTATTATTATTATTTTGTTATTGTGGTCAAAAGTCATTTAGCAGACACAGACCAGGGGGTGAACTATGCATCACAACTGCTGCTGCAGAGTCACTTCCAATAGGAGCTCGTTTGTTTGACGTCTCATCCTGAAGGACGGAGCACAAGGAGGTTCAGTGACTTGCTCAGGGTCACACACACACAGGGAGTCAATGGCTGCTGCAGAGTCACTTCCAATAGGAGCTCGTTTGTTTGACGTCTCATCCTGAAGGACGGAGCACAAGGAGGTTCAGTGACTTGATTTGACCCTCGACCCTCCGGTCAAGAGTCCAGAGCCCTAACCACTACTACTGATATCTTGTAACAATTGTAAGTCACCCTGGATAAGGGCGTCTACTAAGAAAGAAATAATAAGGAAATTCATTAATTTGACGTCTGCAAATGTGTTTGTTCTTTTTGTGTATAACCTGGCCCCGGTCCTGTCTAGTTTATTTTTCCTCCATCCTTTATTGTGACTGAGCTGGAGTAACTACTGTGACTTGGAGTTTTTATGAATATTTGATTACAGTAAATATTCTTTCCTTTGTAGATTCCACGTGTCCTACAAACAGGTCTGTGAAGTTCTTATCCGGTTGGTGAAGAAGGAACAGCGGAGATGAATCCCGCAGCGCTCTCGATTCTTCTCCTGTCTGCCGCGGCATTGCTGGAGCTTCCACAGGTTGTGCTTCTATAGATTTCATTGTTCTGCGCTTACCAGCTTGTCTTTCATAACTAAGGCTGGATTTTTTTTTTTCACGGTTACACAGATTTCTCGATTTCCGTGAAGTGTACCCATTGCGTAATGTTTAGTTCGCCGTGAAAATTGCCGTTTCTTAAAGAACAGTGTAAACATCCATATTTTTTTAATCACTTAAAAATAAATACAGCCCACGTTTGCCTGATTGAGGCGTCTTTATTTTATTGTGTATGTTGATTGCATTTCGCGTGGGGGGTGTTATTGCATTGCGGTTTATTATTAAATGAAGCTAATATTACACTTGTTTGCAAAGCATCGCGCTTCTATTGCTTTACAATGCGCGTATCAGGCATGCCCGCGCTCGTGCGGGTCATTAAACTGGGGTTCTGATGCGCGTGTTCTTTATTATTATTATTATTTTTTTTTTTCAGATAAAATGTGAGAACCCAATACCAATGGACATGGCTGAAGATGCCCTTGATTATCAATATCGCGGCTGTAGAGATGAAATTGAAAAGAAATTTAACCGTGAATATATTCTTAGAGAATTATGTGAATACCGAGAATACCCAAAACTACGTGAGGCATGGGAAGAAGCAGAAGAAAGAATGAAGAAGCTAAACTCTAAGGAATTGAGTCTTCTCCAAGCCACGGCAATCCATGTTTACACTATGGACAGTAAGCATAATCACAGCGCCACGTTAAACGAAAAAGTCAAAACAGGAAGAAAAAATTACAGCAGCTTTCCATTCAAGGCGTGGCATTTTCATTTGACAGACGCCCTGATAAGACTGAGACCCAAGAATCCTGAATCTTACGAGGTGTACAGAGGAGATAGCAAAATATTCAATGCTACTAAAGGTAAAATTTTAAGGTTTGGAACCTTTACTTCAACCTCTAAAAACAAAAGCGTAGCAGAGGAGTTTAGAACAGAAAAAGGGGGCTCCGCAAAAGGAACATTGTTCACAATAACAAGCTGCTTTGGTGTGTCCATTGAAAAGTATTCACAAAATGAATCTCAAAAAGAGGTGCTCATTCCACCTTTTGAAATATTTCGAGTGACTAAAGTGAATGGAAATGAAATCCAACTGGAACATATTATGGGAGGCGCCACTGTGTTTAAAATCCAGCACACTCTGACTGTCTTCTGTGTTATTTGGCCACTCATACTCATGCAAACACACTAGATACCTCTGTATTACTCTATTACTACTACTACAAAAAAAAAAGCTGTTTAAATGTAAAAGTAAACAATTTTCTTCTTCTCTGTCTGATTTAAATCTGCAGCTTAATAAAAAAAATCATTTGCAAATCAATAAAGAATGCTGTTTGGTCTTTAATCTTGAAACATACCTGCAAACTAGCAACCCATGGGGACGTGTGATGCAGGGATGGTAATCAGACTCCTGTTCTACAGCAGTGTCATCCAGTCCAGGTTTTACTACCAGCTTGATCAGCCCCCAGTGTGTCTAGCTAACAAGCTCAGGTGTGTCTGATTATTAAACTCCCAGTGAAACCAGGACTGGATCACACTGCTATTATTATTTATTTCTTAGCAGACGCCCTTATCCAGGGCGACTTACAATTGTTACAAGACATCACATTATTTTTACATACAATTACCCATTTATACAGTTGGGTTTTTACTGGAGCAATCTAGGTAAAGTTACTTGCTCAAGGGTACAGCAGCAGTGTCCCCCACCTGGGATTGAACCCACGACACTGCTGCCCTATACATAGGTATTACTAGCAGTGTGAGGAATGGTTATGCATTTATATTTAGTTTACCCCAGTTTGCCGTGTTTTTAAAGATGCATCTCTTTCTCACATTCTAAATGCTCTTATAAGAAAGCTTACACAACGTGACGTCACACGACGCTTCCATTGGCTTTCTCATGATAAAGATTAGTGAATAGAAAGCCATGTTAAAAAAAAACAAAGTGCAGATTGCTGGTGTCGGGAGCTGCCCACTGAATGATACAGCTTTGAATCATCAATGGCTGGAAAAATAAAAAGTTAGCGTTGACGGATTAAGAAAGTCCAGGGTTCAATTAAGCGACTGAGAACTCGAACACAAACCGGAAGACTCTGCGGCTCTCCGGGACCAGGGCTGCAGACCCCTGGACTAATGCAAGCGCAAAGCCAGTAAGATGTTTGTGTGTTTATGAGTTACTAACAATCCCTTTAAACTGTAAAGAAACGGAGCTCTAGCATGTGATGAACCGCGCAATCAAGACAGGATGTGACAATAAACAGTGAAATGAAATGCGAGAGTGACTGAACTGCTGTACCCTTGAGCAAGGTACTTTGAACACCGTCACCGTTTACAACAAACACAAGATGACCCGGAAGATGGGTTAAAGTTTTTATTTATTTTTTTAATGTATTTTTGCTATTGTTGCAATTATTGTTATTAAGAATGTATTTTTGTATAAAATATGGAAAAGTACATAGGCAGAATCTCTCTCTCTGAAACCGGCACTTACACGCTGTGGTGGCTTCGTGCTGGAGTCTAGAGAGAGAGTGAATGTTGCGTAGCGTGCGCGATTCCAACACATCAAACTGGATCACGCATTAGGATTGAAAAAAGTAATTCACAGGAATAACACATTTATTAGGTTTTGGGGACTTACAATAGTTACAAGATATCACATTATTTTAACATAGAATTCCCCATTTATACAGTTGGGTTTTTACTGGAGCAATCTTTTTCTTTTATATGTAGGGCTAGGATATCTGATCCGTTAACAGTGTAGCTGTTTTACAGCAGCTGTTATAAAAAGCATCACATTGTCAAGCCCATTAAATTGTTGCTTCTTGCAGGATTTTTTTTCATAGCTCGCTTTACCAATAATAATAATTTTGCATTGTGTAGAAACACGCTACTTAAAAGGTCTCTGAGCCCTTGCCACAAAGACGGCCGGAGGGGGTGGCGTCAGACCAGAGCCAGGAAATAAACAACAGAGAGGTGTGGTTTGGTGGAGCTGAGCGAATGGTTTCAGAACAGAAAATAAAAAGGCTGTAAACATACAAAAACACAGGACACGGCACTTCACGCCAAAATAAACAGACAAACAAAAATGGACTAACATTTAAACAAACGGTGGATGAACAGACAAACAAACACGGTGAGTACAAATAACTTATATTTACTTTCTTTCACTTTCAGTTACTCCTTCTCCACACCCGTTCTCCACTCTCGAACACCCAACAACCCCGAGTGAATGAAAATGTGTCTATATATACTGTTGTGCTGGGATTCAATTACTAATTAATTATTCACTTGAATCCCAGCACGTGAATTCATTACATGCAACCCCGTGCTCACATATTACATTTAACCAGCACGTGAAGTGATTTGTGCCCTCCTCGTGCCTAAATACAAATCTACTTTTTTAAATACACGTGAAACACAGACCCGTTTATATCCCGCGTACCAATCTCTATACACCAACATTTAACACACGCACCATACAACACTTAACACACAAATGCACACAGGGGCGGGGCACATTGTCACAGCCCTCTAAATTAAATTATTATTATTATTATTATTATTATTATTATTATTATTATTATTATTATTATTACGTATACTTAATAAAGCAGACCTCCCTTTTGTTAACCATTTATTCATTATATATACAGTGTTTTTTTCATTTACTTACCGTTGATAATAAGTAATCTATTTCTTGTATAATCTGGGACTTGGCCAGACAACTTGTCTTTAACAGCCTGGGAACAAGACTATATAAACATGATAATGTTGTCATAAAAACAGTAATTATTAACCTTTACTGGAAGTAGTAGGGCAGCAGTGTGGAGTAGTGGTTAGGGCTCTGGGCTCTTGACCGGAGGGTCGTGGGTTCAATCCCCAGTGGGGGACACTGCTGCTCTACCCATACTTTACTTAGATTGCTCCAGTAAAAAACCAACTGTATAAATGGGTAATTGTATGTAAAAATAATGTGTAAAAAATAATGTAATTGTATGTAAAAATAATGTGATATCTTGTAACAATTATAAGTCGCCCTGGATAAGGGCTGCTACTAAGAAATAAATAAAGTAGCACACGGCTCATTTTAACCCTTTCAGTTTCAATTATTATTATTATTATTATTTTGTTATTGTGGTCAAAAGTCATTTAGCAGACACAGACCAGGGGGTGAACTATGCATCACAACTGCTGCTGCAGAGTCACTTCCAATAGGAGCTCGTTTGTTTGACGTCTCATCCTGAAGGACGGAGCACAAGGAGGTTCAGTGACTTGCTCAGGGTCACACACACACAGGGAGTCAGTGGCTGCTGCAGAGTCACTTCCAATAGGAGTTTGTTTGTTTGACGTCTCATCCTGAAGGACGGAGCACAAGGAGGTTCAGTGACTTGCTCAGGGTCACACACACACAGGGAGTCAGTGGCTGCTGCAGAGTCACTTCCAATAGGAGCTCGTTTGTTTGACGTCTCATCCTGAAGGACGGAGCACAAGGAGGTTCAGTGACTTGCTCAGGGTAGAAATATAGGTAACAAATATCATGTACAATCAATAAAGCATTCCCCTTTTTTAACCACCACAACGTTTAAAACAGCTTTACAATAACTCAATCACGGTTTTAATTGCATTGATTGATTGTTTAATTATTTTTGCTGTGTTATTTATTATTCATATATGCAATGTATTGTTGTTGTTGTTAATTTACGATGGGACTTGGCCTGGGAACCAAACTATATAAACATGGATATGTACAGTTTATTTAAAACACAGAATAGACACGTTATATATTTAGATAGAGGTGACACATGTCTAAAACCCAAGCAACACAAACTCGTGTCTTATTGCTGGTGTCGGGAGCTGCAAGTTTGAACGATACCAGCTGGCGGAGCGACTGATCTGATGAACAGGAGCGACTCTGTTTTTAACAGCGCTCGTGTTTTTTTGTTTTTTTTTACACCGTTGCTCATTTGAAAACGGTTCTCCCCACTCACTCAAAAAGGCATCAGATCTGGGATCCGGCGCGATATGGCACAAATTAACCCCTGATTGTATTATTTATGAATCTATTACACACAGATTGGTGTTTTATTTTTAATATTTGCATTGGATCTTCTCTGTGTTATGCTTGTTATTATTTTGTTCAAATACCTTCCACGTGTACAAAAATACACAAGGGTTTTTTTTGTTTCCTGACGCCCTTATCCAGGGCGACTTACAATTTTTACAAGATATCACATTATTTTTTTATATACAATTCCCCATTTATACAGTTGGGTTTTTACTGGAGCAATCTAGGTAAAGTACCTTGCTCAAGGGTACAGCAGCAGTGTCCCCCACCTGGGGTTGAACCCATGACCCTCCGGTCAAGAGTCCAGAGCCCTAACCACTACTCCACACTGATGACCACAAGGTGATGACGTAACTCTTTTATCCAGAGCTGTATCGATTATCACGTTAACAGAGATGGGATTACTCCCCCAATGACAATTTAGCTTTTCCAGCCCAGTCTCTAATTTTGTATTGTTTGTATTTTTAAATAACGTTCTTTTTATTATTATTATTATTATTATTATTATTATTATTATTGGTTTATCACATTTAATTTGTTTTTGTTGTGAGAACACTTTATTACTTTGTTTAGGCAGCACATTTATTTATTTTATGGAAGTTAAGTTACCCACCTCGTTCTTTTGTTTGAATTACACGGAGTACTGTGACTGAGGAAAAGCAGGAGTGTGACGTCACCAACCCGCGCCTTATATAGACATTTCCTTTTTAGATTTTGGGAACAGTGCTAGTGCCAATTAGATATTGGGGGTGTCTGATTGGCTTTGAGCAGGAATAGGAGTGGCCAACTGGGTTTATAAGCAGCACAGCATGAACTGGGAAGGACAGACACACCAGGATACAGGACAGACACACCAGGATACAGGACAGACACACCAGGATACAGAAGGAGACACACCAGGATACAGAAGGAGACGCACCAGGAGACAGATGTCAGGATACAGAGGATGAGAACTGGGGAGGAGAATTATGGTGCACCTTGGGATTGCTGATTGAAGTACTGGAATACTGGAATACTAGAGTACCGGAACTGGAACTGGAACTGGGATTATGGTTTGAGGCTGCGTTGGATTGTGTCTGCTACCTAGATAACTGGGTGTATGAAGCAAATCGCTGGGTGATGGAAATTGCGGTGCGTTTTTATAATTGTCAGCAACCCTAGTTGTTACAGTGGACCCTGGTGTACCCTGTTCTTCCTATTTGTATTGATTCTGATTGGAGGTGCTTCTATTTGTTGTGGGATTTTAATGTTTTGTTTTTATTGACCTCCTTTATATTGTCATTGTTTTACTCTACCTAGCAAGGTGCGATTGAAAAGAACTAAGTGCTGTTGGAACAGATCATTGCTGCTGTGTTTTCTGTCCTTCTCTTTTCTCCAGGAGAGGGCACATGTTAATGGGGGGATTGTCTTGGTTGTGGTACGGAAGACAGGGATTTTGTGGAGCTGGGAAGATGCTGTTTACCTGCCCCTGAAGACTCGAGTGGAGATTGAGCAAATTGAAGCGATAGCTCTTTAGTTACTACTGGAGGGCTTCATTAATTTATTTTGTTACTTTGCTCCCTAGTCATTGATGTGGGTGTTATGTTTTGGGTTTTTATTTTTTGATTTTTACTTATTGGTTTATTGTGTTGTTTTAATAAACCATTTTATACCGTGTAATTTGCGTCTGCCTCTTGGTGTGGTTAGCATTTGTGATGGTTCCCAACACTAGAAGACTGGCTCTACCTCCGCTACGCTCCCCTGCATCCCGAGCCCGCTCCTTCTCCACCCTTGCTCCGAAGTGGTGGAACGACCTTCCTACAGATGTCAGGACTGCCCAGTCCCTGACCACATTCCGGCGCCTCCTTAAGACTCACCTCTTCAAACAGCACCTGTAGAACTCCTCTGTTTGTATCCTGGGACACTATCACCCTTCATGTAAATGTGCTTTATTTTGCTCTTATCTGCCCCCTATTTTACTGCATTTAATCCTGTAATTCAGAATACTGTAATCTCCCAAGTGTTTAACCTGTAGTATTTTGTATTTAATCATATCCTGATGTAACTATCACTATTATCTGCTGTATTATTGAATTGTGGTTTGTCACACTTGAACAAAAAATTATTGTATTTCTTGCTCTTATTGTATTACTTGTATTGTAACACTTGAATGTATTTGTATTTGCTTGTGATTGTAAGTTGCCCTGGATAAGGGCGTCTGCTAAAAAATAAATAATAATAATAATAATAGTTACATTTTAGAACGAACCTCTGTTAACTTGTTTAAAATCCAGGTCCTGGTGCCTGACCATCACCAGGTGGCGTAGTTGGCTACTAGTAAACCAAAAGTTTACTATAAATAACATATTAGATTAAGCAGCCTCGTGCTTTGACGACTGGTGACAGTTGCACAAAGGGACCATTAAAAAAAATGAATCAACAACAAAAATCTACCAAAGGACCAAGATAAATAGATAGCAGCAGTGTGGAGTAGTGGTTAGAGGTCTGGACTCTTGACCGGAGGGTCGTGGGTTCAATCCCAGGTGGGGGGGCACTGCTGCTGTACCCTTGAGCAAGGTACCTCCATCCTTTATTGTGACTGAGCTGGAATAACCCCTGTGACTTGGAGTTTTTATGAATATTTGATTACAGTAAATATTCTTTCTTTTGTTGATAGATTCTGCACACGTTTCGTTCTCATCCCTGATTCCCACAAACAGGTCTGTGAAGTTCCTATCCGGCTGGTGAAGAAGGAACAGCGGAAATGAATCCCGCAGCGCTCTCGATTCTTCTTCTGTCTGCCGCGGCATTGCTGGAGCTTCCACAGGTTGTGCTTCTATAGATTTCGTTGTTCTGCGCTTACCTGCTTGTCTTTCATAACTAAGGCTGGATTATTTTCACGGTTATCACAGATTTCTCGATTTCCGTGAAGTGTACCCATTGCCTAATGTTTAGTTCGCAGTGAAAATGCCGTTTCTTAAAGATTGTGTAAACATCCATACTTTTTTAATCACTTAAAAATAAATACTGCAAAACGTTTGCCTGATTGAGGCGCTGCCTGTCACTCTGCATTCAGGAACCTGGCAGCCGGTTTAGTTTGCTTCCTTCCGGTAAATGATTGAACACACAATTTCAGTTTAGATTTCGAAATGTCACATTTTATAATTTGTCAGTTTTTTTTATTAAGTATATGGGGAAAACTACAAAGCGGTGTGTAATTCAATATGTTAATGTAACATTATTCAGCAGGTTTCATTCAACTTAGTTAATTCTGTAGGGTTATGCAAAACCTATGGCCGCAGCTGTACAATGTATTGCAATTATATAAACTCATAGCTTCTCTGAAGACCCGCATTCACACACCCATCCGCTTTGTAATAAATTACAGATGTTCTGCAGCAGGCCGGGCTGTGCGTGTTTCTGATTTCTAAATGAAATGCAAGTCTTTATTTTATTGTGTATGTTGATTGCATTTCGCGTGGGGGATGTTTTTGCATTGTGGTTTATTATTAAATGAAGCTAATATTACACTTGGTTGCAAAGCATCGCGCTTCTATTGCTTTACAATGCGCGTGTCAGGGACGCCCGCGCTCGTGCGGGTCTTTAAACTGGGGTTCTGATGCGCGTGTTCTTTACTGTTGTTTTTTTTTCAGATAAAATGTGAGGATCCAATAAAAACAAGTGTGTTGGACATGGCTGAAGATGCTCTTGATGATCAATATGACGGCTGTAGAGATGAAATGTTAAAAAATGTTAACAAAACACTTCTTCCATCAGAATTAAATAAAAACCCAACATTTAACAATGCATGGAAAATAGCACAAGACAAAATGATGAAACAAGGCCATACGGGATTGAGTTTGGACCAAGCTACAGCCATCTATCTGTACACTATGGAGGATGTTTACAAAGACTTCAACGCAGCAGTGAGAACAGGAGGATCGAATTACAGCCAGTTTCAATTCAAGGCGTTGCATTTCCATTTGACAGATGCCCTGAATACCCTGAAATCCAATAAGCTTAAATGTTATGACGTGTATAGAGGAGTTAACGTACCCTTTACTGCTGTTAAAGATGCAATTGTACGATTCGGACAGTTCACTTCAACCTCTGTAAACAAACATGTAGCGGAGGCCTTTGGAACAGGAACGCTGTTCACAATAAAAACCTGCCTCGGAGTGTCCATTAAAAAGTATTCAGCGTACTCGAATGAAAAAGAGGTGCTCATCCCACCTTTTGAGAAATTTAAAGTGATGGAAGTCAATGGGAAAGAAATCCGACTGGAAAATATCGAAGACCACAAAAGTTATTTCAACTGTCGTGGAGGCGCCACTGTGTTTATAATCCAGCACACTCTGACTGTCTCCTGTGTTATTTGGTCGCTCATAGTCATGCAAACACACTAGATACTGCAGGAGCATTGGGGGAGCAATCCCATCTGTATTGACGTGGTCATCGATACAGCTCTGGACAAAAGAGTTACGTCATCACCCTACACAACTAACACGTGTTGCTTCATAAAGTCGAATGAAACCTGCAGAATAATGTTAACATATTGAATTACGCGCCGCTTTGAAGTTGTTTCATATATTTTTGAGCGTATATACTTTTGTATTAGTAAAAAAAAAAAGCTGTTTAAATGTAAATGTGATCCGTCTTCTTCTTCACTGTCTGATTTAAATCTGCATCTTAATAAAATCATTTGCAAATCAATAAAGAATGCTGTTTGGTCTTTAATGTTGAAACCCACCTGCAAACAAATCTCACGTTGACGCTCCCCTGCTGGTAATCCAGCGCGTGCAGGCGTCACGTGACGAGAGGGACTTTCTTCAGCACGAGCACGTTGACCTCATAACAAGTAAGCCTGGAGTGTGTGGAGGCTGACTGTCTGCACGTCACACTGACGCGTTCTACACGTCAGCTAGAAAATAAATAATAAGAAACATCTTAAAACCATCTACCCCCCCCCCCCTTCCCCCCAGTCTGTCTAAAAAAAGTAACCAAAATCCTGTTCCCTTGGAAAATCCACTCCATTCCGTGCACATACATTTATTAGAGTACCTAGGTGCGTATTAAGCAATTCACAAAAGCTGCCTCAGGATGATTTGGTGACAATGTATTTTAGAGCATGTTGTTGAGTTGACTTTACTGCCCGCCACCTGGATCCTGCGTGCAGACCGATAGCACCAGGACTGACTCTCATGAAATTCGAAACCAGAAGGTGCAGTTGCTGCCTGTGCAAACACAGGAACATAAGCGTTAAATTCATAAATAAATCATTTGCATTCATTATTATGTACAGTAAAATACAACATTTGCATCGTATCATTGCAGACATTATTATTATTTATTTCTTAGTAGACGCCCTTATCCAGGGCGACTTACAATTATTACAAGATTATACATTATTTCACTTTATACAGATCACATTATTTTTACATACAATTCCCCATTTATACAGTTGGGTTTTTACTGGAGCAATCTAGGTAAAGTACCTTGCTCAAGGGTACAACAACCGCAGTGTCCCCCACTGGGGATTGAACCCACAACCCTCCGGTAAGGAGTCCAGAGCCCTAACCACTACTCCACACTGCTGTCCCCTGATAACAGTGAAAGTAAAACTTAATGAAACAACACAGCGGTTAATAAGTAACCCCAATACAAATAAAATAACTTAAGAGAAACACTATTACGGACAATGCCTCCGCTGAAGATAAGGGGATACTGTAATAGAACAGTGATATTGATAAAACACGATTCTGGGAAATGCCTTGTGACGCGGTGTTATTTGGCCGGGAGAGAGACTCCGACACAACAGAAAGCTACATTTGTATTGGTTAACAGGTTTTTAGTAGAATGTGACGTTATCAAGCAAAAATCATCCCATAGGAATGGGCTAATAAATACCTACTAGCCTACTAACCCCTAAATCTACCCTCTACCCCTAAACCTAATCTCAACCCCTAAACCTAATCTCAACCCCTAAACACAATCTCAACCCCTAAACCTTAAGTGTGTTACCATTAAAGGAATTTTTACTATTATTTCAACACCGGTTTTTAGCGCCCTCTAGCGGCCGACGTCCATTAAAGCGCTTGACCCGGACCGACTCTGCCTGTTGTGGGAGTCTACTGGCCCATTCCTATGGGATGATTTTCCTTGATAAAGTCCCATTGAATCGGCTGATCTCAATCAGACCGGGTGGTGTGTGAGCAGGTATTACTATCAATATGCGGACTGGTTATGCATTTATATTTAGTTTACCCCAGTTTGCCGTGTTTTTAAAGATGAATCTCTTTCTCACATTCTAAATGCTCTTATAAGAAATCTTACGCAACGTGACGTCACACGACGCTTCCATTGGCTTTCTCATGATAAAGATTAGTGAATAGAAAGCCATGTTCAAAAAAACAAAGTGAAGATTGCTGGTGTCGGGAGCTGCCCACTGAATGATACAGCTTTAAATCATCAATGGCTAGCGTTAAATCATCAAATATTAGCGTTGAGGGATTAAGAAAGTCCAGGGTTCAATTAAGCGATTGAGAACTCGAGAACTCGAACACAAACCGGAAGACTCTGCGGCTCTCCGGGACCAGGGCTGCAGACCCCTGGACTAATGCAAGTGCAAAGCCAGTAAGATGTTTGTGTGTTTATGAGTTACTAACAATCCCTTTAGACTGTAAAGAAACGGAGCTCTAGCATGTGATTAACCGCGCAAACAAGACAGGATGTGACAACAAACAGAGAAATGAAATGCGAGAGTGACTGAACACCGTCACCGTTTCAAACAAACACAAGATGACCCGGAAGATGGGTTAAAGTTTTTTTTCATATATATATAATGTATTTTTGCTATTATTGCAATTATTGTTATTAAGAATGCATTTTGTATAAAATATGCAAAAGTACATAGGCAGAGTGTGTGTATCTATCTATCTATCTCTCTCTCTCTCTCTCTCTCTCTCTCTCTCTCTCTCTCTCTCTCTCTCTCTCTCTCTCTCTCTCTCTCTCTCTCTCTCTCTCTCTCTCTCTCTCTCTCTCTATATATATATATATATATATATATATATAACGAGTCCCCAGTAATGTTGTTGAAGCTGACACCCTGGGATCCTTCAAGAAGCTGCTTGATGAGATTCTGGGATCAATAAGCTACTAACAACCAAACGAGCAAGATGGGCTGAATGGGGCCTCTCTCGTTTGGAAACTTTCTTATGTTCTTAATTGTGTATGAGTGGGCGGAGAGAGAGAGAGAGAGAGAGAGAGAGAGAGAGAGAGAGAGAGAGAGAGAGAGAGAGAGAGAGAGAGAGAGAGAGAGAGAGACAGACAGACAGACAGACAGACAGACAGACAGACAGACAGGCTCAGTTTGTCGGCTCCTCAGGAGCTGCGACTTGCGCAGTTCAAACATAGATAAAGAGCTTATTGCTCCGAAGCCAGCGTGACACAGTCATTAAGGAGACGGCAGTAGCTGTGCTAGGGGAGAGGAAAGTGAAACTGACAGCTTGCATGCCTGAGTGCCTGAAGCGGTGCGCCTGCAATTGTGTATGCGGTGACGCCGTGCTACAAACCGTTTGTATCCCGTACTACAGAACACGCATTCCCTTGATCTGAACACCAATATCCGAGTCTCCAATGGTGTCCAGCCGCCCGGTTGACGTGATTCTGCGGACTATTCCTCTCCTTCACAGCGAGTGAAATTAATTTCGCCTTGTTTAAACTTTAATTCCTACCCAAAAAATCTATTTAAAGGACTTGGAAAAAAGGGAGATGAATCCCGCAGCGCTCTCGATTCTTCTTCTGTCTGCCGCGGCATTGCTGGAGCTTCCACAGGTTGTGCTTCTATAGATTTCATTGTTCTGCGCTTTCCTGCTTGTCTTTCATAACTAAGGCTGGATTTTTTTTAAGGTTATCGCAGATTTCACTTCATGAAAGCAAGTGTGTAAATATGCATATTAATGATCTCTTGTTAATTAATTAATACTGCAAAACGTTTGCCTGATTGACTGACGCGAGTTTGCTTCCTTCCTGGTAAATGATTGAACACACACTGCGCAGAGCTGCGCGGTTTCTTTAAAATGCCTTCAATGAAAAAGACACCGACTGAGTCAAAGATCAGAAATATATTTAATCTAAAGATCGATCTGTCCAGCGCAAGAAGGGTGCATTCACCTGCGTTGTTATTTTTTACAGTTAATGATTTACAGATCCATGCCACTTTGTAATAATCTACACATGTTCTGCAGCAAGCCGGGCTGTGAGTGTTTCTGATTTCTAAACGAAATGCAAGTCTTTATTTTATTGTGTATGTTGATTGCATTTCGCGTGGGGGGTGTTATTGCATTGTGGTTTATTATTAAGTGAAGCTAATATTACACTTGTTTGCAAAGCATCGCGCTTCTATTGCTTTACAATGCGCGTGTCAGGGACGCCCGCGCTCGTGCGGGTCGTTAAACTGGGGTTCTGATGCGCGTGTTCTTTACTGTTGTGTTTTATTCTCTCCCGCAGATGAAATGTGACTCCTCAATACCAATGGACCTCGCTGAAGATGCCCTTGATGATCAATATCAGGGATGCAGAGAGACGATGTTAAAAAATATTAACACAACGCATCTTCCATCAGAATTAAATAAAAACCCAGCACTTAAAAAGGCGTGGAAAATCGCACAGAGAGAAACGAAAAGACAACGCCATAAGGAACTGAGTTTGGAGCAAGCCACAGCCATCTATGTTTACACCATGGATGACGTTTACAGCGCGTTCAACGCCGCGATCCGAACAGGAGGCACACGTTACAGCGAATTCCAGTTCAAGGCGTTGCATTTCCATTTGACAGACGCCCTGAAGGCTCTGAGACCCAATAAGAATACATGTTATGATGTGTTTAGAGGAGTTAAACTAAAATTCAAGACGGCTAAAGACAAAACTGTTCGATTTGGGCAGTTTGCATCAGCCTCTCTAAACCAAAGTGTCGCGGAGGGCTTTGGAAACGCAACGCTGTTCGCAATAAGAACCTGCCTCGGCGTGCCCATTAAAAAGTATTCAGAGAAACCACAGCAGGAAGAGGTGCTGATTCCTCCTTTTGAAGCATTTAAAGTGATGAAAGTCAATGGAAATGAAATCCGACTGGATCATATTGCAGACCAGAGGAGTAATTTCAACTGTCTGGAGTGTGTTACTGTCTTTAACCCCCAGTGCTCTTTTAATAAGTACTCATACTCGTGTAATTGAACTAGACACTGTGCAGGAGCATTGGGGGAGTGATCCCATCTCTATTAACGTGATAATCGATACAGCTCTGGATAAAAGAGTTACGTCATCACCTTCTGGTCATCAGTGTGGAGTAGTGGTTAGGGGCTCTAGACTCTTGACCGGAGGATCGTGGGTTCAATCCCAGGTGGGGGACACTGCTGCTGTACCCTTGAGCAAGGTACTTTACCTAGATTGCTCCAGTAAAAAACCCAACTGTATAAATGGGTAATTGTATGTAAAAATAATGTGATATCTTGTAACAATTGTAAGTTGCCCTGGATAAGGGTGTCTGCTAAGAAATAAATAAATAATAATATTAAACTAACACGTGTTGCTTCATAAAGTCGAATGAAACCTGCTAAATAATATTACTTTAACACAGAGTATTACTGTTTTGTGTGTATTACTGTATTACTAAAGAACAAACAAACAAACAAACAAACAAAAACCTTGTTTAAATGTGATCTGTCTTGAACCGATTCGTTTTCTTTCTCGTCCGGTTCCCATAGCAGCTGATCGATCTCAGAACTTCGTCAAGTCGGGTCTTTAAGGATCCCGGTGATTCAGCCTCGACAGCATGACTACCCTGGGCAGCCCCTTCCATCCCCTCACCCCTCTCTGTGAAGTCATACAAAGATTCATACAAATGAAAACTTTGACTTTGGTCTCAAAGCTGGATTGGGTGAGATAATTATATGACTGTTGTCCCATAATGCACTGCTGTGTGTTTCCGTGAGGAGTCTGTGTTCAACTGTGCAGCTCTGGACACAAGCGTAGCATCCTCACCCTATAGAATGAACTGCTTCATAGAGTCCAGTGCCAGCTGCTGAATAATGTTCCCTTGTTAACATATTGAATTCCACCCCCTGTATATAGAATGAATTCCCTCAGCTTCACAGAGTCCAATGAAAGCTGCTGAATAATGTTCCCTTGTTAACATATTGAATTCCACCCCCTCTATATAGAATGAACTCCCTCAGCTTCATAGAGTCCAATGAAAGCTGCTGAATAATGTTCCCTTGGTAACATATTGAATTCCACCCCCTCTATCTAGAATGAACTCCCTCAGCTTCATAGAGTCCTGTGAAAGCTGCTGAATAATGTTCCCTTGTTAACATATTGAATTCCACCCCCTCTATATAGAATGAACTCACTCAGCTTCATAGAGTCCAATGACTGAATATATATATATATATATATATATATATATATATATATATATATAGTTCAAGCATAGTCCCTTGTGAAACAGGATATGCTACTGCACTCACATATAGAAAGCTGTGAAACAGACAGGATACCCACTGAGGCACACATGGGGGTGAGGTGTGAATGTGTGAAACACATCACCCCCCAGCTTGGACCGGTCAGGGCTGGTTCTGCTGATTAGTTTCTGAGAAAAATGTGCAATGCATTTTTATAATAGGAGAACATTCTACAATGCATCTCTATAACAGGAGACAATTCTACAATGCATTTTTTTAGGAAAAAAATTAAACCATGCATGTTTATGATAGGAGAAAATTCTACAATGCATTTTTATAGTAGGACACAATTCTATAATGCAGTTTTTGCTATAACAGAATATTCTCCAATGTAATCAGATTTAAAGGTTTTCCAATTAATATGTATTTATTTAAACACAGAATGGACCAGTTATATATTAAGACAGAGATGATAAATGCCCCATCCCCCAAGCAACACAGACCACTTTTTTTTAAATTATGCATTATTAATTTCTTAGCAGACGCCCTTATCCTGGGCGACTTACAATTGTTACAAGATATCACATTATTTTTACATACAATTCCCCATTTATACAGTTGGGTTTTTACTGGTTCAATCTAGGTAAAGTACTTTGCTCAAGGGTACAGCAGCAGTGTCCCCCACCTGGGACTAAACCCACGACCCTCCGGTCAAGAATGCAGAGCCCTAACCACGACTCCACACTGCTGCCCATCATCCTATATAATCAACAAATTTTGTAAAGTCGAATGAAAGCTGCTGAATAACGTTACGTTAACATATTTAATGTAATATTATGGGTACATTTCACGGAAATCGTTTATATATATTCAAACATAGTCCCTTGGGAAACAGGATATGGTACTGCACTGACATACACAAAGCTGTGAAACAGACAGGATACCCACGGAGACACACATGGGGGTGAAGTGTGAAACATACAGCACAGTGCCCAGCTTGTAAATAAAAATGTGACATTTTAAAATCCAAAATGAAATACTACTATTATAGCTTCCTATTTTGTAGTTTCTTTGATTACATGATGTTAAATAAAATATCAAAATTATATATATATATATATATATATATATATATATATATATATATATATATACAGACGTGCTCAAATTTGTTGGTACCCTTACAGCTCATTGAAATAATGCTTCATTCCTCCTGAAAAGTGATGAAATTAAAAGCTATTTTATCATGTATACTTGCATGCCTTTGGTATGTCATAGAATAAAGCAAAGAAGCTGTGAAAAGAGATTAATTATTGCTTATTCTACAAATATATTCTAAAATGGCCTGGACACATTTGTTGGTACCCCTTAGAAAAGATAATAAATAATTGGATTATAGTGATATTTCAAACGAATTAGTTTCTTTAATTAGTATCACACATGTCTCCAATCTTGTAATCAGTCATTCAGCCTATTTAAATGGAGAAAAGTAGTCACTGTGCTGTTTGGTATCATTGTGTGCACCACACTGAACAGGGCCAGAGAAAGCAAAGGAGAGAGTTGTCTGAGGAGATCAGAAAGAAAATAATAGACAAGCATGGTAAAGGTAAAGGCTACAAGACCATCTCCAAGCAGCTTGATGTTCCTGTGACAACAGTTGCAAATATTATTAAGAAGTATAAAGTCCATGGAACTGTAGCCAACCTCCCTGGATGCAGCCGCAAGAGGAAAATCAACCTCAGATTGAACAGAAGGATAGTGCGAATGGTAGAAAAAGAACCAAGGATAACTGCCAAAGAGATACAAGCTGAACTCCAAGGTGAAGGTACGTCAGTTCCTGATCGCACCATCCGTCGCTTTTTGAGCGAAAGTGGGCTCCATGGAAGAAGACCCAGGAGGACTCCACTTTTGAAAGAAAAACATAAAAAAGCCAGACTGGAATTTGCTAAAATGCATATTGACAAGCCACAATCCTTCTGGGAGAATGTCCTTTGGACAGATGAGTCAAAACTGGAGCTTTTTGGCAAGTCACATCAGCTCTATGTTCACAGATGAAAAAATGAAGCTTTCAAAGAAAAGAACACCATACCTACAGTGAAACATGGAGGAGGCTTGGTTATGTTTTGGGGCTGCTTTGCTGTGCCTGGCACAGGGTGCCTTGAGTCTGTGCAGGGCACAATTAAATCTCAAGACTATCAAGGCATTCTGGAGCGAAACGTACTGCCCAGTGTCAGAAAGCTCTGTCTCAGTCGCAGGTCATGGGTCCTCCAACAGGATAATGACCCAAAACACACAGCTAAAAGCACCCAAGAATGGATAAGAACAAAACATTGGACTATTCTGAAGTGGCCTTCTATGAGTCCTGATCTGAATCCTATCGAACATCTATGGAAAGAGCTGAAACTTGCAGTCTGGAGAAGGCACCCATCAAACCTGAAACAGCTGGAGCAGTTTGCTCAGGAAGAGTGGGCCAAACTACCTGTTAACAGGTGCAGAAGTCTCATTGAGAGCTACAGAAAACGTCACAAGTCACAATCCTAAAACTCTGATGCAAAACTTTTGGCCTGGGCTGTAGATCTCTAT
Source organism: Acipenser ruthenus (assembly GCF_902713425.1). Taxonomy (NCBI): domain Eukaryota; kingdom Metazoa; phylum Chordata; class Actinopteri; order Acipenseriformes; family Acipenseridae; genus Acipenser; species Acipenser ruthenus. Next base: position 417,992 of record NW_026708843.1, read on the forward strand.
TTTTTTATTCTGAAACCCACAGGAAATCATTTTGGACCACATGTAAGATATAATCTTTGCTCTGCTACTGCCTGCTGTAAAAGCACCAGACCCCTGTCCATTTCTGCAGAGCTGTGAGGGTCTATAAAGCCTGCAGTATTTGTGCTTAAACCAGCACTTGTCTTTTGTAGTGAAAGACTGAGCAGCTTCATTCCACTTGTCAGGTAAGTGCATTTCAAGTTCCTTATAACGATTCTGTGTTTTCAAATAATAATAATAATAATAATAATAAAAACTTTTTCACACACCTCTATTACCTAAATTTACATTAGATCTGTATTTATTTTGAAGTGATAAAACTATCTCTCTCTCTCTCTCTCTCTCTCTCTCTCTCTCTCTCTCTCTCTCTATATATATATATATATATATACACATATATATTTACTCTATTCTATCAGAAATTTGAATTTTCACGGGTAACTACGTATTGCACAGCAATATGTACAATTAACAGAAATCGTTAAGTCCTTGATAACTATGAAAAAATACAGCCTTATCTATAAATAGTCAAATATAGACTAACAATCTCTCTCTCTCTCTCTCTCTCTCTCTCTCTCTCTCTCTCTCTCTATTTATTTATTTAAACTCAAATATACCAGTTATTTATTTAGACCGTGATAACAAAGTGCCTCCTAAAAACGATAGATAAAATGTAATTGTTCTTTTCTATATGTTTTTGAATAGGGGAAGTTAACAGGGTAATGTTCTTGCGTGCGGGTAGGCGTATAGACAACATGAACGTGTTTAAGTTCAATACCAAATAAAACGTTGCTCCTGTTATTAAGCAGTAGTAAGAATCGGAAGCAGAGGTATTCAAAGGAGCCCGTTCTTAATTTGTCATTGTTTATTGAAATGAGTGTTCAGCTTTCATATTGAAGCGTGTCGGGTATGACTCGTTCAATCAAACGCGTAGTGTAGGAATTTGCTTGCATCGTTCAAGACGTTTTTCAAATCGAGTAAGCTCATTTATGTTTAAAAAAAAAAAACGACAATAGAGTCGCAGTCCTTCTTTCGCAGCTAGTGTCATCTTTATGGCGCGCAGCTGAACTGGTAAACCCATTTGAGAGCAAAACATTTTATGACATTTTTAACTTTCATAGCTGAAGAGGTGCCGGGCTGAGACTCCTCAAGCCCAGAGGTGCCGGAGCTGAGCCTCGCCAAGCCCCGGCACAAATTAACCACTGATGCATGTACAGATTTAACCGTCACTTAGGAGTTTAGTGGATGTTCCAATCTTAAATACAGAAACGGATTAATCAAAGTGAGGGCTAAGTTTGCCCCAGTCGTGCCTTGTTGACATCAGGCATTTACATGATTACCGTGTAAGAAGACTCATTAATTGACGTCTGCAAATGAGTGCGCGCAATAACAAGAGCTCTGTTAGCACGTTTCCATTATACCTAGCAAATGCAACTACTGAGACTTGTTGGAGTTTTTATCAATATTTCATTACACTTAATATACTTTCTTTTATTGACAGATTCTGCACACGTTTCGTTCTCATCCCTGATTCCCACAAACAGGTCTGTGAAGTTCTTATCCGGTTGGTGAAGAAGGAACAGCAGAGATGAATCCCGCAGCGCTCTCGATTCTTCTTCTGTCTGCCGCGGCATTGCTGGAGCTTCCACAGGTTGTGCTTCTATAGATTTCGTTGTTCTGGGCTTACCTGCTTGTCTTTCATGTCTTTCATAACTTTCATAACCGTATTTCAATTTACATTCTCCAGTTTTGACCATAGCTGTGGATAGCACAGCCGAACTACACAATTTAATCGCTCTGCTTCGTTTAAATGGATTAAAAAGAAAAGCAACACATATAATTACAATTTTAAAGCATTCGTTATTTGGAGGGGTACATTTCGCATTCACAAAGTTATAGTCACTAGAATCCTTTCTTCGGTTTATTTTTTTTTTTTGTAGATGAGGATTCACATGCGACAGTACAACGCGATCACACGTCCCCTATATCATACACACGGGCATAAATTAATCGATTTATTATCGATGTGTTACTACAGCAAGTAATAGATCTGTTTACACTCCTTTTTAAAACCATATTTTGACACACGTTTATTCTTTCAAAATCTAGCAGTGTAGAGTAGTGGTTAGGGCTCTGGACTCTTGACCGGAGGGTCGTGGGTTCAATCCCAGGTGGGGGACACTGCTGCTGTATCCTTGAGCAAGGTACTTTACCTAGATTGCTCCAGTAAAAACCCAACTGTATAAATGGGGAATTGTATGTAAAAATAATGTGATATCTTGTAACAATTGTAAGTCAGCCGGGCTGTGTGTGTTTCTGATTTCTAAACGAAATGCAAGTCTTTATTTTATTGTGTATGTTGATTGCATTTCGCGTGGGGGGTGTTTTTGCATTGTGGTTTATTATTAAATGAAGCTAATATTACACTTGGTTGCAAAGCATCGCGCTTCTGTTGCTTTACAATGCGCGTGTCAGGGACGCCCGCGCTCGTGCGGGTCATTAAACTGGGGTTCTGATGCGCGTGTTCTTTACTGTTGTGTTTTTTTGTTTTTTTTTTTTTTTCAGATAAAATGTGAGGACCCAATCCCAATGAACATGGCTGAAGATGCCCTTGATGATCAATATGTCAATTGTAGTGATGAAACTATTAAACAAATTAAAAACTATCTCCAGTCAGAATTAAATAAAAATAAAACATTTAAAAAGGCATGGGAAATCGCAGTCAAAAACGTAACAAAACTAATTCAGGAAAAAAAGATTACGGAATTGAATTTGGAGCAAGCCACAGCAATCTATGTTTACACTATGAATGACGTTTACAGCGCGTTCAACACCGCAGTAAGAACAGGAGGAACGAATTACACGATGTTTCCATACAAGGCGTTGCATTTTTATTTGACAGATGCCCTGAAAAGACTGAGATCCAATAAGGAAGAATGTTATGACGTGTATAGAGGAGTTAACCTAACTTTTACGACTGCTGCAGGTAAAATTGTACGATTTGGCCAGTTTGCTTCAACCTCTCTCATAAAAAATAAAGCAAAGCAATTTGGAAAAAAAACACTCTTCACAATAAGAACCTGCCTTGGTGTGCCGATTGAAAAGTATTCAGCGTTCCATACTGAAAAAGAGGTTCTCATTCCACCTTTTGAGAGATTTAAAGTGATTATAGTCAGAGGAAATAAAATCCGACTGGAACATATTAAAAACCAGAAAAGTAACTTCAACTGTGGGAGGCGCAACTCTGTTTAAAATCCAGCACACTCTGACTGTGTTATTTGGTCGCTCATACTCATGCAAACACGCTAGATACAGCAGGAGCATTGGGGGAGCAATCCCATCTGTATTGACGTGGTCATCGATACAGCTCTGGCCAAGTTTTGCATCACCTAGAATTTTTGGATTGAAACCATATTAAAAAAATCATAATTTACATATTAAGGAGGCTGTGTGGTCCAGTGGTTAAAGTAAAGGGCTTATAACCAGGAGGTCCCCGGTTCAAATCCCACCTCAGCCACTGACTCATTGTGGGACCCTGAGCAAGTCACTTCACCTCCTTGTGCTCCGTCTTTCGGGTGAGACGTAATTGTAAGTGAATCTGCAGCTGATGCATAGTTCACACACCCTAGTCTCTGTAAGTCGCCTTGGATAAAGGCGTCCGCTAAATAAACAAATAATAATAATTTTATTTATCATGTAATCAAAGAAACTACAAAATGATATCTCAACAAAAAGTCTATACCGGAATCCATAATAGTAGCACAGTAGTATTTTATGTTAGATTTCGAAAATGTCACATTTAATAATTTTTCCAATCCAGTATGTTAACGTAACATTATTCAGCAGCTTTCATTCAACTTTATGAAGCAACATTAGTTAATTCTATAGGGTGATGCAAAACTTCTGGCTACAGCTGCATTTTCGAAATAAATTCAATTTCTTCTATCTTCATAGAGCATAAGTGTCGCTATTTTTTTTCTTTTTTAAATAAGTATTTTTTTTTAACAATGAACAAATTAAAGATTTGATCGTCTTTTTTATTCTTGGTTTTTAATTACGCTGTAGTGGGAGAAGAATTCAGAATGTTTCTTTTTAAAGCGATTAATAAAGCAATTGCAAGCTTGCGTTAATTAATAGCTTGGACTGGGTTATAGCTGCATAAATAACAAGTCCATGAATCTGAAATACTGTAAGGCTTCGCTTCAATAAAGCACATTTCAAAAACACTGGAGTTGTGGATTCATTTTTTTTTTGTCCCGTCGATGATTACTATCGATTCCCATGAAAAATGCAAAACCCCCCAAAAAAACACACACGCCTGCGTGCAAACAAAACGGGTCCGATCTTCTTACTTCAGATCTGCTGAGCTTTTAATTAATGCATTCATTTTTTTTTTTTTTTTTTTTTTTTTAAACGACCTCTGTGGTCATCAGGGGCTGGTCTAGCCCACTCATGGATCCAAACCCGCTGTTCTAAACCGTTTGCATTGAAACCAATGAAATAACCCTCCAGATCTATCCAGACCTTGAAGTAGTCCAAGTTCTCATTACCCCTGTTAATCCAGGGGTGTCTAGGGGCTCCCCTGAGTGGCGCATCCAGTAAATGTCGCCGGTTCGAGTCCAGTCTATTCCTTTGCCGACCAAGGACGGGAGCTTCCAGGGGGCGGCGCTCAATTGGACGTGCGTCGCCTGGGGGGTGTGTGTCCTCGACTCACCGCGCACCAGCGCCCCCTGTGGTCTGGCCGGGCGCCTGCGGGCTTGCCAGTAAGCTGCCCGGAGCTGCGTTGTCCTCCGACGCTGTAGCTCTGAGGCGGCTGCGCGGTGAGTCTGCAGAGTGTAAAGAAGCGGGCGGCTGACGGCACACGCTTCGGAGGACAGCGTGCGTTCATCTTCGCCGCTCCCGAGTCAGCGCAGGGGTGGTAGCGGTGAGCTGAGCCTTAAAATAATTGGCCATTTCCAAATTGGGGAGAAAATAATAAAAAAATAATTGGCAACGACTAAATTAAAAAAAAAACAAAAAACAGGGGTGTCAAACTCAGCTCCTGTAGGGGGGCCACAGTGTCTACTGGCTCTCACTTGCTTAATTGGTCTAACGACGATGAATTGGACACATGTAACACTTCTCTCCAGGTCTCAAAATGTTTCACAGGTTGGCGTACCTTGAATCAGGTGCATTTCATAAAAACCATCAACTGTAAAAGACCATGGCCAACCGAACAAATAATTAGAACATAAGAAAGTTTCCAAATGAGAGGAGGCCATTCGGCCCATCTTGCTCGTTTGGTTGTTAGTAGCTTATTGATCCCAGAATCTCATCAAGCAGCTTCTTGAAGGTTCCCAGGGTGTCAGCTTCAACAACATTACTGGGGAGTTGGTTCCAGACCCTTACAATTCAATGTGTAAAAAAGTGCCTCCTATTTTCTGTTCTGAATGCCCCTTTATCTAATCTCCATGTGTGACCCCTGGTCCTTGTTTCTTTTTTCAGGTCAAAAAAGTCCCCTGGGTCAACATTGTATATACCTTTTAGGATTTTGAATGTTTGAATCAGACCACCGCGTAATTAGATCAATTAACATAACTGAGAGCTCGGTTGGAGGAGAACTGTGTCCCTCGAGGACAGGAGTTTGACGCCCCCTGTGTTAAAGAAACCTGCATGTGGAAACGCATGGCTCTCCAGGACTGTGATTGGCTGATTGGATACCCCCCCCCCCCCCCCCCCGATCTAAGATTCTCATTCCAGACTTTCAACTTCCTACCCCTTATTCTCCCTCCCTGTATGGGTTCCTACATCATCTGTGGGGGTGTCTATTGTAATGTCCCATTAAAATACATACACATCATGTTTGGATGGATGATGGATGATCCAGTGGTTAAAGAAAAGGGCTTGTAGCCAGGAGGTCCCCGGTTCAAATCCCACCTCAGCCACTGACTCATTGTGTGGCCCTGAGCAAGTCACTTCACCTCCTTGTGCTCCGTCTTTCGGGTGAGACGTAGTTGTAAGTGACTCTACAGCTGATGCATAGTTCACACACCCTAGTTTCTGTAAGTCGCCTTGGATAAAGGCGTCTGCTAAATAAACAAATAATAATTAGTAGTAGTAGTATTTTATTTTTAGTCTTCAATAGGTATATTGTGAAAACAGCAGCAGTAATATCCTATACAGACACATTGCACACAGAGATAACAAAAATACAATCCACATACTGGAGAAAGAACTGACATGGTTATAATTACACGTCTTCAACTTATAACCTGACATACCTGAGCTTCAGAGACGGAAATAAGACTCCTGTTGCACAGCAGTGTTATCCAGTCCTGGTTTCACTAGGAGTTTAATAATAAGACACACCTGCGCTTGTTAGCTAGACACACTGGGGGCTGATCAAGATGGTAGTAAAACCTGGACTGGGTGACGCTGCTGTGCAATAGGAGTCCGATTACCAGCCCTGCACTTTCAGTCTAAAAGAGAATGGAAAGTGTAGCCAGTCTAGTTTTTAATGTGAGCAAAAAATTTTTAAAAAATGTTGTGTTAATGAAGATCTATGGTCTTGTCTTGTATTATCATTGGGCACATTATCACTGGCCTGCTTTTATGGAACTAACCAAGAATTTAAAATCCATTCTCTCACCTCTTATTAGCTTTATTAACATGATCACTGATCCCTCCTCCCTTTTAAAAGGAGCGCTGACCATCTTTAAAATCCATTCTCTCACCTCTTATTAGCTTTATTAACATGATCACTGGCCCCTCCTCCCTTTTAAAAGGAGCGCTGACCATCTTTAAAATCCATTCTCTCACCTCTTATTAGCTTTATTAACATGATCACCGGCCCCTCCCTTTAAAGGAGCGCTGACCCTCTTTAAAATCCATTCTCTCACCTCTTATTAGCTTTATTAACATGATCACTGATCCCTCCTCCCTTTTAAAAGGAGCGCTGACCATCTTTAAAATCCATTCTCTCACCTCTTATTAGCTTTATTAACATGATCACTGGCCCCTCCTCCCTTTTAAAAGGAGCGCTGACCATCTTTAAAATCCATTCTCTCACCTCTTATTAGCTTTATTAACATGATCACCGGCCCCTCCCTTTAAAGGAGCGCTGACCCTCTTTAAAATCCATTCTCTCACCTCTTATTAGCTTTATTAACATGATCACTGGCCCCTCCTCCCTTTTAAAAGGAGCGCTGACCATCTTTAAAATCCATTCTCTCACCTCTTATTAGCTTTATTAACATGATCACTGGCCCCTCCTCCCTTTTAAAAGGAGCGCTGACCATCTTTAAAATCCATTCTCTCACCTCTTATTAGCTTTATTAACATGATCACTGGCCCCTCCTCCCTTTTAAAAGGAGCGCTGACCATCTTTAAAATCCATTCTCTCACCTCTTATTAGCTTTATTAACATGATCACCGGCACCTCCCTTTAAAGGAGCGCTGACCATCTTTAAAATCCATTCTCTCACCTCATTAGATTGATTAACATGATCACCGGCCCCTCCCTTTAAAAGGAGCGCTGACCATCTTTAAAATCCATTCTCTCACCTCTTATTAGCTTTATTAACATGATCACCGGCCCCTCCCTTTAAAGGAGCGCTGACCATCTTTAAAATCCATTCTCTCACCTCTTATTAGCTTTATTAAGATGATCACTGGCCCCTCCCTTTAAAAGGAGCGCTGACCATCTTTAAAATCCATTCTCTCACCTCTTATTAGCTTTATTAACATGATCACCGGCCCCTCCCTTTAAAGGAGCGCTGACCATCTTTAAAATCCATTCTCTCACCTCTTATTAGCTTTATTAAGATGATCACTGGCCCCTCCCTTTAAAAGGAGCGCTGACCATCTTTAAAATCCATTCTCTCACCTCTTATTAGCTTTATTAACATGATCACTGGCCCCTCCCTTTAAAGGAGCGCTGACCATCTTTAAAATCCATTCTCTCACCTCTTATTAGCTTTATTAACATGATCACTGGCCCCTCCCTTTAAAGGAGCGCTGACCATCTTTAAAATCCATTCTCTCACCTCTTATTAGCTTTATTAACATGATCACCGGCCCCTCCCTTTAAAGGAGCGCTGACCATCTTTAAAATCCATTCTCTCACCTCTTATTAGCTTTATTAACATGATCACCGGCCCCTCCCTTTAAAGGAGCGCTGACCATCTTTAAAATCCATTCTCTCACCTCTTATTAGCTTTATTAACATGATCACTGGTCCCCTCCCTCTCTTTAAAAGGAGGCCTCACCGATTCGTAAAATCCAAATCCAAATCTTCAGACGAGACGTCAAACAAACAAGGTCCTATTGGAAGTGACTCTGCAGCAGCCACTGACTCCCTGTGTGTGTGTGACCCTGAGCAAGTCACTGAACCTCCTTGTGCTCCGTCCTTCAGGATGAGACGTCAAACAAACAAACTCCTATTGGAAGTGACTCTGCAGCAGCAGCAGCAGTTGTTGTTGATGCAGAGTTCACCCCCCTAGTCTCTGGAAGTAGCTTTTCTAAACGACTCATTCATAATTAGAAGAAGAGAAGAAGAATATAAGTGAGAACAGAAAGTTTACATCCGGACATTGTTCTTTTTTCATGATAGCGAGGGTTCTGGTTTTCCAAAAATCGCAGTGGCGGAAGTTAAGACTCCCGTTGCACAGCAGTATGATCCCATCCTGGTTTTCATGATGAGATTTCTGACAACTCGGTTGCAGGATTATTATTTCTTCTTCTTCCTCTTCGTCTTCCTCTTCCCGGCATTGTCTTGGTCGTCGTCGTGCGTCCGCCTGTGTTTCTTCATGTTCCCCTTCTGGCTAAACTTCTTCCCGCAGTCCGGACACTCGAAGGGCGTTTCCCCCGAATGCACCAGCAGGTGTTTCTTGAGGTTCCCCAGGTGGTTGAACCTCTTCTGGCACTCCGTACACGGGTAAGGCTTCTCGCCCGTGTGAATCCGGCAGTGTTTGTGGTAATCCCCCGCGCGCTTGAAGCTTTTACCGCAGTCCTCGCAGACGCGGAGACGCTGCCCCTGCCCTCCGGAGTGCTGCTCCCCCCGGTGTTTGCTGAGGTGCGCCGCGCTGCGGAAGGAGGTGTTGCATTCGGGGCAGGGGTGGAGGGTCTCGCCCACGTGGACCAGACGGTGCCTCTTTAAGTTCTCCGCGTGGTTGAAGCACCGCTGGCACTCCGGGCACTGGTAAGGAGCAGAGCCGGCATGGATTTGTTGGTGCCGTTTCAGATTACCGACCTGTAGAGGAAAACCAAAATAAATGTTTCGTGGGTTAATATTATTATTATTATTATTTATTTCTTAGCAGACGCCCTTATCCAGGGCGACTTACAATTGTTACAAGATATCACATTATATTTACATACAATTCCCCATTTATACAGTTGGGTTTTTACTGGAGCAATCTAGGTAAAGTACCTTGCTCAAGGGTACAGCAGCAGTGTCCCCCCACCTGGGATTGAACCCACGACCCTCCGGTCAAGAGTCCAGAGCCCTAACCACTACTCCACACTGCTGCCCACACGAATAAGAACCTACATCTGAATAACAAGACCCTACATTTGACAAGTTTTTTCAAATAAGACCCTACATTTCTGACAAAATATTCACGTTACAGAAATACTTTTGAATATAATTCTATAGAGAAAAGCATATTTATTTTTGATTGTCACAACAGACATTTTCTTTTCTGCTTTAATAAATATTTAAAATCGTGAAGCACCTTGAAATATACTTTTTTAAGGCAGTGAGATAAGCCTTTTAAAATATCATCATCATCATCATCATCATCATTATTAATATTATTATTATTACACACCTGATTGAACATCTTCCCACAATCAGGGCACTGGAAAGGAGTCTCCCCGCTGTGGATCAGCTCGTGTTTTTTCAAGGTGCTGGATTCCCGGAATCTCTTCCCGCAGTCCGCACACTGGAACGGCATCGCCCCCGTGTGAATCCTCTGGTGCTTCCGGAGATCTCCGGAAAACCGGAACCTCTTCCCGCACCCGTCGCACGGATAGGGCGTCTCTCCCGTGTGCACGCGCTGGTGCCTCCGCAAACGCTCCGGATCCCGGAACCTCTTCCCGCACTCTGAGCACTGGAAAGGAGGCGCGTCTTCCGAGTGAACCAGCCGATGCCTTTTCAGGTGTTTGGCGGTTTTGAAAACCTTGCCGCAATCGGGGCAGCAGAACGCGACGGGAGTCTCGTCGCCGTGGATTTTCCGGTGCATCTTCAGATGAGACGGCTCTCTGAAACCGCGGCCGCACTCGCCGCACTGGTGGGGGAGCGGCTTCCCCTCGTGCTGCTGCAGACGGTGCTTCTTGAGGTTGGCGGCGTAGAGGAAACGCTTCCCACATTTGGCACACCGGTGTTTCCTCCGCCAGCGGCTTGCTTCCAAACCGAACGGGTCTTCCCCCCGCGATCCCTCCGACCGGACGCCTTTGTAAGCAGCCTCCGTTTCTCCGTGGACCAGCCGGTGCCTTTTAAGGAGCTCCGGGTCTCTGAAAGTCTTAGAGCACTCCTTGCACGGATGACACTGAGCTTCCTGGTGGGTGTCCCTGTGTTTTTTTAAGGTTTTCGGGGTGGGGAAACGTTCCCCGCAGTCCGCGCAGCTATGTTTGCCGAGGTTCTTGTCCGTGCCGGCGTCGGCAGGTTCCGGATTTTGCGCCCGGGACTGGGACGTCTGTCTGGATCGTGAGGAAGTCCTTCTCGAGCTCACGGGCCTCGTCCTGCGTTTCTCGGCGCGTTCTTCTCTGTGCAGCTTTTTCATGTGCTTGTCCAAATCCTGACTCGCGGGGAAAGCTGTCGGGCAGTGGGGGCAGGCATGGGATTCTGCGATCAAGCCTGGTTCGAGGGAGAGAAAAGTTAGAGTAGAGCAAATATTTCCTGCTAAAATCGAGGATTTATTAATTGTGATACAGGGGGGGCATTCATTAGAGACTGCTGTTAACGTTGGAGGTTGATCATCCGCAGCTCCTTAACGCTCAGTCAGGGTTCGAAAGCAAAACTATGAGAAACCAAGTCATGCAGACAAACGTTTCGGCAGGCAGCGTTTTCTTTAGGACAGTGCAGGGATGGAAATAAGGACTCCCCGTTGCACAGCAGTGTGATCCAGTCCTGGTTTCACTAGGAGTTTAATAATAAGACACACCTGAGCTTGTTACCTAGACACACTGGGGCTGATCAATCTGGTAGTAAAACCTGGACTGGGTGACACTGCTGTGCAACAGGAGTCATATTTCCATCCCAGCTATGAGGGGGCAGGCTTACATTTTTCTTGCTTACACGTCGAAAAGCAACGTACTCACTTTTCACATCAGCGTCGGCAGGCTCGGCTGCCATCTCTTCCGTTTTAGCCTCTGCAAAACCCTCCGAGGAGTTTCTCAGCGACGTGCGAACTGTCCCCGGCTCTTCAAGATCACCGAGTCCGTGTTCGTCTCCAGGAATGGATTCCATCTCCGTTCCTTCCTCCTCTAAAGGAGTATCTTCATCTCCCTCCCGGTCAGTCTTTGCAGCAGGGAGAGTCTTGTTATTATTACTATGATGATGAACAGACTGCAGTTGGGGTCGGTTGCCCTTTTTGAGGGCAGGTTTTGCTTCGGAGATGGGGCGAGGGGTAGATTCGATTCCTTCCTGACCTTCTTTAGAGGTGTTCTCGTCTGAGTGTGCGGATTTCACTTCGGGGGTCTCAGAGTTACGAAGGAGAGACTGCGGTTGAGGGTCATCTTCTCGGCCGGCTGCCTTTTCTCTCTTTTCTAGGATTTTACCATCCTGGTTTTCAGGGGCGTTGGTGCCGAAAGTCTTCGGATCTGGGAACTTTATGTCTTCGGAGGTCTTCTCGTTAGGGTGGAGGGATCCGGTTTCGTGGACCTTCTTGTCGACAACGACCAGGTCCGGTCCAGGGTCATCGTTTTCTAGGCCAGATTCCATTTCAGTCTCGTCTGCCCCATGGGGGTCGGGGGTCATCACATCCGAGCGGGCTGTCCGAGGTTCAGAGGGGTCATCGGAAATCTGGGAGCCTTCTTTTTCACCCCCCTCCTCCTCCTTCTCTGCAGGATCAGTGTCCATAGCAGAGACGTCATCACTGCCGTCAGGAACTGGTTCAGGGGTGGACACGGTATGGTGGACAGATTCCACTGGTGGAAGACTGTTGTCCGAGTTGACGTCGTTTAGCTTGTTGGGGGGCATGTATTTTGGGTCAGGGACCTTCTCTTGGTCCGTATAGACAGATTCCACAAGCGGGACATCTTTGTTGGTGTTGGTAGAGTCTAGTTGATGTTCCTCATTAGTGTGGACTTCCTTTTGGACAAATGCAGCTTGAGGGACCTTCATTTCTATGCGGACAGATTCCTCTTGCGGGGCGTCTTTCTTGACGCGAGCAGACGCCAGTTGTGAGACACAATTAGGGCCGTCTTTTTGAAGACTGACAGCATGTAGTCCAGGGGCACAGTATTGATTGAGGACGGATTCCGATCCAGTGAAGACAGCATCACCACGGACAACGTCCAGCTTGCCAGTAGGGACAGTTTCCTCCCCCCGACTGTAGGGCATTTCCAGTGGAGAGACAGCCTGATTACTGTGGGAAGAACGGTGTCCGGGGGTGGCAGTGACCACGCAGCGTACAGAAGTGTGTCCGTTGTCAAAATTATGAGCCAACGTTGGCCCTCTGTCAATATTGTGAACAGACTGTCCACCGTCAATACCAAGAACAGCCGTTTGTCCAGTGCCCGTATTTTGCATAGCTGTGAGTCCGTTGTCCGAACTGAGGAGAGTAGTGCAGCCAACGCCAACACTGTGGGTAGAAGTCAGTCCGTCGTCGAAATCACAGACCAACGTTTGCCCTTTAATAGTAATATTGTGAACAGACTGTTCATGGCCAATACCAAGGAGAGCAGCAGGTTGTCCACTTTCCATACTGGAGAGGGCAGGTTGTCCGCTGTCCATACTGGAGAGGGCAGCTTGTCCGCTGTCCACGCTGGAGACCGCAGCTTGTTCAGGCGCCTCCTCTCCAATCCGGACCGACCGCCGGGTCTCGGGAACAGAATCCGGCTCCGGGTCTTCCACCTTGATCTGCCCGGGTTCCAGATCGCAGGCCTCTTCCTCCTGGTTGACGGAGCCGCACTGCCGCTCCTCTTCCTCTTCCTTGACGTCTCCGCCCGGCTCGTAAACCTCCACTTTGATGTGGACGGGCCGCTGCTCTGTATCCCGCACCACGGCCCGGAGGAATCTGAACCGGGTGGAGCCCCTCTCCAGGTCGAACCGGCTCACTCGGAGGATCCCGGGGTGGGGTGGGTCCGGCCTGGGGGTGCAGGAAGCCTCCTCTTTGATGACGGGATTTTGGGACCCCCTGTGGTCTTCGATCCCTTCGGCGTCTGCGTAAAATAAATAAATAAATACAAGAAAAAAAAGCTAAACTCACCGTTATGTTATCAATGGTTTATTGGCATCAAGCATTTATGGGAATAATAAGTCTTATTACTAATTTATAACTAATTTGTACAAACCTTACATAAGCCGGTCTGTGTGTGTGTCTGTGTGTGTGTGTGTGTGTGTGTGTGTCTGTGTCAGACTCTACAGCATAAAAGCGTCTGATAAATGACCTAAATTGATAATAAATAATGCATTTACATTTGGGGGGGGGGGGGGGGAGAGATTTACCCAGTAAAATAAAAACACATATATATGGAAATAAAACAAACCATTCTGCCAAGTTTCTCATCCTTGACCTTTATTATATTAAAGCAAAACATGCAGAAAATAACAAATCTAAAGTTATTTACAAAAATATAGTAAAATAATACAGCTGAAACTACACTCCATGACACAGCATATGCAACTTACACCTAACCCCTAAAATGAACCCCTAAACCAAACCCCCTACCCCTAAACCTAACTGTTACTATGTTACTATTATTTCAACACTGTTTCTTTCGCACCCCCTAGCGGCCTCTAGTGGCTACTACACCAAACACTCTCCGCTATTAACTAAAAGGTAATACGTAGTAACATTTTAACCTGTACTTCATTCAATATTATTATTCATATTTTTAGTAGTAGTAAAATGTGACTGATAACCTGCTTGTAACTGCGACTGTTAAACTAAGTTGGTTTTGCCTCAGTCCGCTGCAGTTAGTGCTGCTGCAATGCAAGCTTACACACAACCAACATCAATTACATGTAAATTTTATTTTTTATTTAAAATTAGCAGTTTGAGCCATTCCTGCTTTTACTAGGAGTTTAATAAGACACACTTGAGCATGTTACCTATACACTGTGTGTAATAAATATATACACACACAGGAACGAGATAAAGCAAACTTGCCTTGTCATTTTAAACCATCAGGTTCTACACCAGGTTAAGAGAGTTGAGATACTGGCCAATATTGGAGCTCCCTGTGGCTGCGTTTACTGCTTTCATAATGAGCTTGTATCACAAACACTGATCTGTCAAAGAACCCTACTCACATGTTGAAGGGACGCTGGCAGACGGTCCTTGCTGAACGTAGGTTTGGTCCTGTGTAGTGTGGTTCTGTTCAGTCTGGACCCTGCTGTACTGCTGCTGCATGTAGACCAGTCCATACTGTGGCACCGGGACCGACTCTCTGGGAGGGTCACAGCACGGCACAGGCTCCTCTTTGATCCGGACCTCCCGGTTCTCCGATACCACCCACCGGATCGGCGCTGGGTTGGGATGAACAGACTCCATGGTCGGGTCTCTCCGATCTCAACTCTGCATCTGTGTGGAACTGAGGGAAATTATACTATATTTAGTACAGGCTGGTTTAATTGACAGTGTAAGTCAGTCAGTGGCACCCCCCCCAGCGTAAAAAATAAATAAATAATGTGCACAGATACAACATGTAGCTTTATATATATAAAAAAATAAGTAAAACCAGGATTATATATATATATATATATATATATATATATATATATATATATATATATATATATATATATAATTATCGATTGACTTGTGGGGATACCGTTTCGAGTCGTTTTGGATTTTAAATTGTGGCACATTATCCGAATCACAATTAGTGCAAAAGTTAAGACTGCCAGTACCAAGCCAGTTTATTTACATTTGATTTACACACAGAAACAATTCTTCCATTGCGAGACGGTATCTATCCGAACACAGACTGCTACAAAAAAATACATCATTTTAATACAAAACTAATGACACGCAATGCCAGCATGCGTTACACATTACATTTTTTTTTTTTCAAAACAGCAGCGCAAAAAAAGTGTATTCAATTTGATTTAAATATATATATATATATATGACTCACCGTTTATGTCCCACTTTTTTCTACAGCACCGCCATTATTATTAACAATGCGCTACTACGTCAATGGAACCCGCCCACTCCTGTTTGCGATTGGCTGCCGTCTCAGCTCGGGTTATTAGAGTTTCGACTGCGGTGATTGGATAGCCTTGCCTGTCTGTCAAAGTGGCCGTTGTGGTGCCAAACTGTCTTCACACAGGTGGCGCGCGCAGCTTTTTTTTTTTGAAGTGTGTAAATTATATGTAAATATATATATTATATATGTTGTTTTTTTTTTCAAATAAATTTCTGATTTAAGCAGAGAACTCAATTTACCAATCAACATGTGAGAAGTTCTGACAGAAGTTTTGGTAAGGCATCTACTGTTTCAGTTATATTTTTTAGTATTTACAACAGCGATTTTGAAGGGTAACATTTTCGACGTCATTATGAACATTTAATTTTGGTGATAACTTTGTGTATGAACATTTAATTTTGGTGATACCTTTTTTTAAAGAGATATAGATATATATATATATATAAAAATGTGTGTGTGTGTGTGTGTATAAATCATTTTTAAAATGTACGTATACTTCATAATTATAGTTTACTGGTGCTGTCTGAAGAGGTGAGAGAAAATTTGAGAAAAATGTCCCGACAAAGATATTAACTCCTTTAAAAACGACGTTGTTGGGACGTGCCACCTTGTAAACCACCTTTTTTAAGAACTAAAATATGATAAAAAAAAAAAAAAAAAGTGCCAAAATATTTATTTTGTTGTCGACTTTCATCCTGTATGGAGTTTTGTCTGACTGGAGTTAGAAATAGTCAATAAAAATATAGTGAGAATCAATGAGAAGTCCCCACAAATACAGGAATGCAAACGTGTCTGTGTCTGTCTTTCGAGAAGTTTCTAGGTGTTTTAAAAATCTGTCGATAAATAAATGGAGACACCTGTAGGGTCGCTGACGAAAATAAAATAAAACAAAATGAATCCACAACTCCAGTGTTTTTGAAATGTGCTTTATTGAAGCGAAGCCTTACAGTATTTCAGATTCATGGACTTGTTATTTATGCAGCCATAACCCAGTTCAAGCTATTAATTAATGCAAGCTTGCAATTGCTTTATTAATCGCTTTAAAAAGAAACATTCTGAATTCTTCTCCCACTACAGCGTAATTAAAAACCAAGAATAAAAAAGACGGTCAAATCTTTAATTTGTTCATTGTTTTTTTTAAAAAAGGGGACACTTATGCTCTATGAAGATAGAAGAAATTGAATTTATTTCGAAAATGCAGCTGTAGCCAGAAGTTTTGCATCACCCTGTAGAATTAACTAATGTTGCTTCATAAAGTTGAATGAAACCTAATGTTATGTTAACATACTGGATTGAAAAAAAAAAAAAGATTATTTTTTATTAAATGTGACATTTTCGAAATCTAACATAAAATATTACTGTACTACTGTTATGGCTTCCGGTATAGACTTTTTGTTGCAATATCATTTTGTAGTTTCTTTGATTACATGATAAAAAGCATCTAAATTATCTTTGTTTGTTTATTTATTTATTTATTTATTTATTTCAATTAATTAATTAATTAATTAATTAATTAATTAATTATTTTTTAAATATGGTTTCAATCCAAAAATTCTAGGTGATGCAAAACTTTTGGCCAGGGTCTTCACAGGGAAACTACCTTCAAGGGAGTCTAATTTAGGTGTTTGTCGGGGCAATTCTCAACGTACATGTACGTTTGCAGTAGGAATTAAAACAGCCGAAATGCTTCCTTGCCTCTAAACGGTACAGCTGCCCAGAACGTTGCAGGTCCCGTGTTTAATTTCCAGTAGGCTCATTGGGAAAGAGAAGCAATGCGGCTTTTTAACTCATGGTACCCATTAGGGGCTGTAAATACATTAAACAAACTGAAAACGAGAGGAGCATACCCGGGTGTTTTCATGCACGTAGGTCTATAAAATGTATCAATGACAAATCTTGAGGTGTTGGAATAAATCTGCGCAGTTAGACAGGAGAGAAGAATTCGGGTCAGATAAATACGATCTTTCCTCTTCGAGGCTTTTTAATCAGAGCGCAGTTGAATTTGCTAAAGCTCTCGGAATGCACCAGCCTAATACTCCTCCCTGTTTGTCTGTTTTTCACCGAGACCACACGAAACACCTCAAAGGGCGGAATCAGGACCTCTTTCTCATGTGGCAATGCAGAAAAATTACCCAGGGGAATGCCAAGACAGGTTTTGATTTTAAAAGCGGTCGCCTTCCCAAACTTTTTTGCCACTTTCTCGGACAGGCTGCTCGATGCAAACTGCCCGAACCGAACACGTTCGCCTTCCTTTGCCGAAAACGAATCTGTGGCGCCCCTGTACACTTCGTGGCATTTCTCAACCTCACGCTTTTTCAAAATGCGGACGGCGTCGGTAAGGAGGAAGTGCAGGGACTTGTATAGGAAGCGGTTCTGGTATTCTTTCAGACTTGTGCCGTTGGTTCTCACGGCTGCATTAAAGGACTTGTAAAGCGATGATCCACACGTATAAGCCTGGATCGCTACGGCATGATCTTTCAGCATGCCAGGAGGAAGTGGAACTTTTTTATTCAGTCTTTCCCAGCTTCCTTCCCCTTTCTTCTACCCCGTTTTAAAATCGGCGTTCTTCTCGAGTTCATTTTTCAGAAGAGTTTTCAGAACCTTGTTCCGCATGTCCTTTTCGCAGCCCTTGTATTGGTCATCAAACGATCTGTTTGCCATGTTCAGCGGAAAGTCCTCTACGCTAGTTACCTGCAAAACAACAAAATAGCTGGATTATTTTAAGCAGGGTTGCATTTAAATTTTTTTTAATTTTTTTTTACAGTGAATAAAAAAGGCTTATTTCAGTCTTAAAAAAAAGAAAGAAAAATTGATATTTCAAGACATATTTCTCGATTTTAAACATATTTATTAAAGCTGAATAAATGTCCTTTGCCACATTCAAAATGGATTGCTTTCGCTAGAGTTATCAGAATTGTATTCAAGCACATTTCTGTTATGTGAATATCTGATCAAGGAAGCCCAAGTTAATGGATACAAAACACACAAAATAAATATTCAGCCCTGTAAAGATGTAGGAGTGGCTGTGTTAAACAGAACACGATCGAGATAAACTCGGCCACCTATTGGAATTGCTAGTGCCAACGTGAATAAGTTACCAGTGCCGACATAAGGCTGCCCCAATTCTGCCTTTTAAAAAGATCCTCCCCTCTTCAAAAACAGCCATTTACTACAAGTGGAAGCAGTTCAAGCACAGCTACAGCGAGAGCAGTTCAAGCACAGCTACAGCGAGAGCAGTTCAAGCACAGCTACAGCGAGAGCAGTTCAAGCACAGCTACAGCGAGAGCAGTTCAAGCACAGCTACAGTGAGAGCAGTTCAAGCACAGCTACAGTGAGAGCAGTTCAAGCACAGCTACAGCGAGAGCAGTCTTGGCGTTGTGCGATGCAGAAGCACATTCAAAGCGGTTTGGCTTTTCTCTATACAGCCGTGTGAAAATGTATCAACACACCTCCAGATGTGTCTCATGGACATCCTTTATCTACCCACATGCATGAAAACACCTCAGGGTGTGAGAATTTCAATCTCCGCTCAGTAATCATTGATATAGAAACAACAGACACTCCTGTGTGTGAAAATGTGAGACCGCTTTGTGCTTTAATCAGGCGTCTTAAACAACTTCTAAAAAAAGTCTCCTGCGTTTGACCGCGTGTGGCTCTGTGTTCCTTTTCTCTGACTGTTTGAAATGAATTGCGTGTGTGGCCTATTAAAGTCATTAATTAAAATGTGACAAATCGCTAATTTGCCTGTTTTGATCATTTTTAGTTCCAGTGGTTTTGATTTCGTACACGCAGCAAATCTAAACTACAGAAGCAACGGGGTGTTCTAATACATTTGCACACGGCTGCGTTTCCCACGTGGGAAGAACAAAACGACAGGAATTACCTCCTGGGACACGACAAGCCCAGCAATCGGCAGGAGAAGCAATCCTTGGAGTAGATAACGCATCTTCAGGAGATTCTTCAACAGCTCGGTTCAACCTGAAATGAAGCGCTGTGTTCGTTTATGATATTTACTATTTCATGGTGTGTTTTTTGCTTCAGTCGTTCCGAGTGGTTCTGGGTTCTGTTTCTCCTCCAAGATTACCTTCCTTGAGTTTTCTGTCTCCA